>NW_020838002.1:6845353-7043599 GCF_003676395.1 Aethalodelphis obliquidens | reverse complement strand
TGTGTGTGTGTGTGTGTGTGTGTGTGTGTGTGTGTGTGTGTGTGTGTTCTTTAGAATTTTCTATATGCAAGACCATATTATCTTAGATAGTATTACTATCTAAGATAGTATTACTTCTTACGCGGGCCTCTCACTGTTGTGGCCTCTCCCGTTGCGGAGCACAGGCTCCGGACGCGCAGGCTCAGCGGCCATGGCCCAGCCGCTCGGCGGCATGTGAGATCTTCCCGGACCGGGACACGAACCCATGTCCCCTGCATCGGCAGGCGGACTCTCAACCACTGCACCACTGGGGAAGCCTAGATAGTATTACTTCTTTCTGTCCAACCTGAGTGCCTGTTTTTCCTTTTTCTTGACAATTGTCTTAGCTAGAACTTTCAGTACAGTGTTGAATAGAATTGGTGAGAGCAGACATCCTTGTCTTGTTACTGATCTCAGGGGGGAAGCTTTCAGTCTTTCACCATTAAGTCTAATGTTAGATGTGGAGTTTTCGTAGATGCTCTTTATCAAGTTGAGGAAGTTCACTTCTATTCCTAGGTTGTTGAGCGTTTTTATCATGAAAAGGTATTGAGTTTTTTCAAATACTTGTTCTGCATCTATTGAGAGGATCATATGGCTTGGTTTCTTTAACCTATCAATATGGTGCATTACATTGGTTTTCAAATATTAAACCAATATTTCATTCCTGGGATATGAGGATTTTTGTATCTATATTCGTAAGTGATATTGATATATAGTTTTCTTGTGGTGTCTTTGTCTGAGTAATATTGGACTCATGGAATGAGTTGGAAGTGTTCCCTCCTAATCTATTTTTTGGAAGAGTGTGAAGGATTGACATTAATTCTTTAAACATTTGGTATAATTCACCAGTGAAACCATCTAAGCCTGGATTTTTCTTTGTGGGAGGTTTTGAAAATACTAGTGCAATCTCTTTACTTCTTTTAGGTCTATTCAGATTATCTATTGAAGTAGTTTCAGTAGTTTGTGTCTTTCTGAGAATTTGTCCATTTTATCTAGGTTTTCTAATTTCATAGCATATACTTGTTCATAGTATTCCTGTATAATCCTTTTTATTTCTTTAAGATCTCTTCTTTCATTCCTGATTTTAGTAACTTGAGTCTTCTCTTTTTTCTTAGTCTGTCTAGCTAAAAGATTTGTCAATTCTGTTCATCTCTTCCAAGAACCAACTTTTAATTTCACTCACTGTTTTCTATTGCCTTTCTGTTAATAAGGTGTTTCTTGAGCACCCAGATGATACAAGCTGCTTAGGTCAGAGGAAGCTCGGACTGGGACTATTCCTTTGAGCAGCTAGATTCAAACTCACCTCCTTGTCTATTTCCCTCTAAAACAGGGTTCTCTCTATTTCAGTGTCTCCCTCATCCCCCCGGAGTAATATGACAAAAAAGACAGAGACCACATTGTTACTTGGAGGCTGTGAGGGACAAGAGTTCCATTAAATCCATAAACATTTCTTAAACATCTGTTACAAGCTATGTGGAAGGCACCGAGGACAGGGCTGAGTAGCGAGAAGCAGCCTCATCGTCTAGCTGGGAGGCACACAGGTACACAGTCAACTTTAACACAGGCTGGACTACAATGAGGGCTGTGATTGAGAAAAATGCTCGTGGGGGGCTGGGGTTGGGGGGTCTTCTGTCTGGAAGAGTCAAGGAACAGAAGAGCTGGCATTTGAGGTAAGTCTTGAAGCATGGCAGGATTGGGGGAGAAAAAGGGAAGGAGGGAAGGTTCTTCAATCAGAGAGAAGCACACAAGGCAAGGCAGGGAATGGTAGGAAGTCAGGCCTGGCAGGGACAGAGTGTGCTGGGGAAAGGACAGGCTGGACAGAAGAGCTAGGGCCAGACTTTGGAGGAGCCTAAAGGATGTGCTAAGGAACTAGAACTCTGTCCTTAAAACACTTGGAGTCCACTGAAGGGCACTGAGCTGGAGGATGACATGACCAGCCTTTGCTGGAGTTTGGGGCCACAACAGAAGCCTAGGTTGATTTATTCAGCCTCCCTGGTGGCCTCCTCATGCTTAGAAGCAAGCAGAGACAGCCGTCTTTACCCCGGTTGATCACCACATCCCTGAGACTCTCTCCTCCCTGTGCTTCCGTGGTGCAGCGCTTCCCTGATTTCCTTCCTACCTCTCTGGCTGCTCCTTTGCAGTCTCCTCAGCAGGCTCCTCTTCCTCTGCCCATCCTCAGTGTTGCTGTTCCTCCGAGTTCTGTTCTAGATCCTTCCTCTCCTCACTAGAACATTCTCCTTTGGAGATCTCATATGTTGCCATGGCTTCAAGGACCAAATATGGATTGGGAACTCCCAGATCTCTAGGTGGCTTTCTCAGACCTCTCTGCTTACTTAGACCTATCAGATCCAACTGTCCATTGGACGTCTCCATTTAGGTGCTATTTTCATTAAAATTAGGTCCAGCCGTGAGTAGAGGGGAAACCCCAAGTAAAATGGCCCAAACAAGATTTCTCTTTCAGATAAAAGGAGTTCAGAGGTATTAAGTCCAAGCCTGGGATGACAACCTGGTGCTCATATCTCTGAAATCTGTCACTTTGTCTCTATCCCCAGGCCACCATCCTCCTCCTGGTCACCTGCAACAGCTTCCCCATTCCTGCTCCTCTCAAATGCATTCTCTGCATCTACACTGTCCGACATGTTAGCCACCAAACACATGTGGCCACTGAGTACTCAAAAGGTGGCTAGTCCAAACTGAGATGCACTGTAAGTGCAAAGTACACACTGGATTTCAAAGGCTTAATATGAAAAAAATGTAAAGTATCTTAAGTTTTCTGTTAAATGATAATAGCTTTGATATATAGGATTAAATAAAATATATTATTTAAAATTAATTTCACCTGTCTTTTCACATTTTTAATGTGGCTACTAGAAAATTTTAAACTACGTTTGTGGGACTTCCCTGGTGGCACAGTGGTTAAGAATCCACCTGCCAAGGCAGGGGACACGGGTTCAGTCCCTGGTCCGGGAAGATCCCACATGCCACGGAGCAACTGAGCCCGCAAGCCACAACTACTGAGGCCAGAGAAGCCACCTCAATGAGAAGCCTGCACACCGCAACAAAGAGTAGACCCTGCTCGCCGCAACCAGAGACAGCCCATGCGCAGCAACAAAGACCCAACACAGCCCAAAATAAATAAATTAAATAAATAAATTTCATTAAAAAAATAAAATAAAAAATAAAACTACATTTGTTGCTCTCCTTATATATCTATCAAATAGCACTGCTCCACACAAAAGCGAAAAGCATCTTTCTGAAACACAAATCTGAACACATCACACATCTTCTGAAAACCTTTCATTGTCTTTAGGCTAAAGCTCCTTCCACTCACTATGGCTTTCAAGCCCTCCACGGCCCAGCCCCTGCCTTGCCCTCCAGCCTCATCTTTCACCACCTCCTCCTTCCCTCCACCTTCCCCTCGCACTCCTTTCAGTTTCTTAAACGTGCCAGGTGCTCTCTAGCCTCTGGGCCCTGTGTCTGTGATGCTCTCTCCCCTCTTGGGTGGCTTAACACTCCACCCATCACTCCAGCCTTGGCTTAGATGCATCTCTTCCCAGCTACCCTGATTCTCTGAGCTCCCATTACTTCTCTATCCTGACCTCACCCCACCCACCCGCAAATGACTATGCCCGCTAACTGTGTCTTTTTCCAGACTGATCAGAAATGTGCCTGTCGTGTTCACTGTAGTAGCCCCAGCACCTAGAGCTGGCACGTGGTCAGTAGGCAACAAGTGTGTGCTGCATCAATGAATGACTCCCTCCAAAGCCAGATAAACAAAGTTTCAGGGTAGGGCCAGACTAGATGACTTCTAAGTCTCGCCACCCAGTGACCATTAAGCTCCCAGTTTGGGAGGTGAGGCAAAGGGAAACTTCTAACATGTGGCCTGGTCTGTTCCAGGCCTGCACAGGCCCATTTGTGGAGACCCAGGCCACCACTGTCCCATCCTCCATCCCCACAAGGGCAAACAGCACTGACTCTCCTCCCAGGAAAGCTCGCTGGCATGTCCCCAGCATCTTCAGAAAGAGCTATGCTGAGGATTCTCACAGAGGTGAGCTTCCTCCTGGGTGGGGGTGAGGTGGGTAGGAATAGGGGGAGGCGCTGAGGAGGGTGTCTGTTTACCCAGCACCAGGAGAATCCATGTGCATGTTGCTAATGAAGTGTGAGCCTCTCAGGAGAGGAGAGGTGAAGGAGATGGGGGATGGGGACCCAGAGCTTAAGACAAAAGTGGGTTTACATGAAGGCAGAGTGGAAACCACCCTCCCAAGCCATGGCCCAGCAGCCTGCTCTGCCCGTTCTAAACTTGGACCAGAAAAGCTGAGTCCTGAGCAGAACCTTGGAGAAGGTTTGCCCGGGTGGTTCCCTAACCTTGGGGCCTGAAAGAAGCCCAGTCCGATTTTGGGTTCCCTCACTGCTTCTGACACACTCAGGAGAGTATGAACACACAGGCACACACAAACACACACCCTGTGTAGAGGATGCCCACACTCCAGGTTCTCTGCCCAGTGCCTTGCACCCAAGAGCCTCTAGTTACTCCTTCTCAACTCAGAAGGACTCCCAGCGGATTGACCCTGCCCTTAACCCAGCCAGAGACCACCCTGCCCTGGGCTGTTCCGTGTGGAGTCCCTGATCGCAAAAGAGTCTGGCACAGAAAGGGTGACTAGAGTCCCCTCCGCCCTGCGCAGTGGGTCTTGAAGGTGGGATGCACGCTGGAGGCCCTTTCTCTCGGGTCAGACCCTGCACCTGGCAAAGCCGTCGCTCCCAGGTTTTATTATCCTCTTCTCTCTTTTCCTTTCACAGCCGTCAGCTCACACAAAGCAATTGGTAGTACCTGCAGTTCCCAACCTGGAGAACTAACTGAAAACACGTTCCCCAGCATGCTGCCAGCGGCAGCCGGCATGAAGAGGCTCTGTGATTACAGACATGCAGGGGTTTGCGTTCCTGTTCTCTCTCATCTATGAAACGCTTCCGTTCCCTTCATTTCCCATGGTGCCTTTAAAAAGGAAATGTGAAGCTGAGGCCTTTAGAAAAGTTAGTTCCAACGCCCTGCTCCACCATGGACAGACATTAGCCCTCACTATGATTCAAATCCATTTGGTCGTTTATTCATTCTTTCATTGGAAACAGATTTCATGGCCTCCTGCCATGTGCTAGCACTGAGCCCGATGCTGGGGACACACCAAATGTGACCCAGGCCCTACTTTTGAAGACTCACAGTCTAGTGAGAGAGTGAAAGCATATGATCTAAGTAGTTGCAGTCAAAAATCAAAAAGCAATGCGAGGGCTTCCCTGGTGGCGCAGTGGTTGAGAGTCCGCCTGCCGATGCAGAGGACATGGGTTCGTGCCCCGGTCCAGGAAGATCCCTCATGCCGCAGAGCGGCTGGGCCCGTGAGCCATGGCTGCTGAGCCTGCGCGTCCGGAGCCTGTGCTCCGCAACGGGAGAGCCCACAACAGTGAGAGGCCCGAGTACCGCAAAAAAAAAAAGCGATGCGAGAAAAGGAAAATGCAGATAAAATCCGAGTTAAGAGAAAGATAGTTTTGGAAAGGGTCGCTGTTTCTTGAGAGGTAATAAAGTGTAGTGGCTGAAAGTATAGACCCTGGAGACCACAGGCCTGGGTTCAGATCCTGACTTTGCCTCTTGCTGTGTAACTTATGGAGAAATGGGGAGAATTTTGAGGTTATTGCGAAGATAAAGTGCAGGGTCCAGCACCTGGTAGAGCTCAATGGATGTCAGCTGCTAGAATCAGGGAAAGTGGCTTAGGACACGGGTTTTCTGCACGTATGGAGCAGGAGGGTAGGGCATTCCAGAACAGTCAGGCCACAGGAAGAAAATGTGGTGCTTGTGTGGAATTCCTTTTGGCTGCAGCCTGTGAGAAGGGAAGAAAGAAGAGATGAAGCCAGTAAATCGTGTTGGGGTTAAACCTTGGAACACTGAATGCCAAAATGAACCCAAGGAAAAGTACAATAACATAGACAACCTTAAGAAGGCAGAGTGCCCACCTTGCCTCGAGCAAGGGTCCTCATCTTTATTTATTTATTGTTAAAATTTATTTTATTTATTTATTTATTTTTGGCTGCATTGGGCCTTCGTTGTTGCACGGGCTTTCTCTAGTTGTGACGAGCGGGGGCTACTTTTCGTTGAGGTGCGCGGGCTTCTCATTGCAGTGTCTTCTCTTATTGCGGAGCACAGCCTCTAGGCTCCTGGGCTTCAGTAGTTGTGGCATGTGGGCTCAGTAGTTGTGGCTCGCAGGCTCAGTAGTTGTGGTGCATGGGCTTAGTTGCTTCCCGGACCAGGGCTCAAACCCATGTCCCCTGCACTGGCAGGCAGATTCTTAACCACTGTGCCACCAGGGAAGCCCTGGTGCTCATCTTTAGAGCTATGTTCAGTTGGGCCAAACTTCAGGGTGTCCAAAATGAGGAGGCAGCCCCTGGGGCTTGGTGCAGTGTTGGCCTGTCTCCTGTATTCTACCCACCTAGAAAGGCTTATTTCTGCCTGTCTGGCAGACTGAGCTCTGGAATCAAGGCTGAGGGAGAAGAGCCATCTTCTTTCACAAGGCTGAGTAGACGAGGGCATCTCGGCCCACCTGAAGTCTGATGTTGGGTTACAAAGGCTGGGAGAGGCCTCATGAAAGATGGCCAGTAGGGAGGGAGGTGGGAACGCAGGGCGTTTAAGGCCAGGTGAAGCTGAGCAGACTCCTGGTCATTATCAGCAGACTCCACTTTCCTCTGTGGTTATATAGAACTTTTTCAATCCTATTTCGGAGTGGGGCAGATGGAGAGCAAAGATTCATCAGGTCAAAACAAACTTAGGAGAGGCCCTGCTGGGAGACTGCAAACGGGGGCAAAGGTCTCAGAGAGTGAGTCCCAGCTCAGGGGCATCCCTACCTCTGGGTTGAAGGGCCAGACTGGGAGGCAACGTGGCACAGCTCAAAGGGTTCTCGTCAGGGGAATCGGGAGGCCTGGCCTCGTTCTTGTCCAGGGTGTGCCACTGTCTTTGCGCAACTTTGGGGAAATGACCCCTTGGCCTCTGTTCCTTCTCAGGAGAACCAAAGGTTTTTGCTGGGAGGGTCTCAGGGGTCTTTTACAGCTTGGAAATTTAACATCTATGCTTGAGTGAAGCAATGTCCTGCTGTTAGGATTTGGGGTGCTGGAGTGTGCCCTAAATATTGGAAGGAACCCAGAACGGCCAGGCCTGAGAAAGAGAGGAAACTAGAGGGGCTGTCTGGAGCCCCCAACCCTCAGGGTGCACAGGGGTGAAGGGCAGAAGGGGTGAAGAAAGGAGGAGGAATGAAGGGAGGGTGGGGACAGCGTATCTGAGCGCCTGGTATCTGGAGGGCAAAGGAAGCTAACTGGTGAGAGGTTTCTTCTCCCAACTCCAGCGACCTCGGGATCCTGTGGGAAAGCTGCATTCGGATCGATAGCCTCGTAAATAAATAAAGAGTCAAGCGTCCTGTCTCCAGCTCAGGGCTTCCTCAGGAAAATCGAACCTCAACCCGCTTCTGCTCACCCATTCTGGATTTCTACAGAGGCCTCCAGAGGGAAGGAAACCTTACAGGCCGTCGTGGGCATCTCCCTGCCTCCAGGCTGGCCTGCCATGTGCCCCATCCAAAAAGGTCAGGGCTGGGGCCTGTGCCCTCTGCCTCCATCCCCACCGGGGAGGCCCTCCCTCTGCTGGCCGTAGTCTCCCTCCTCCCTGTTCCCCGGGGCTCTTACCTTCATTCTCTCACCCCCAGTAAACTCTCCCTCTCTTTCAGCTCCAGCTCTTTGCTTCTCACCTCTCCTGACTTCCTACTGTCCTCCTGACCTACTGCTTGTCACCAAATGGAATCAGCAGCAAGAGGAAGGGAGTGGCTCCCCACTCCTCTGGGGTCTCCCCTCTATACCGCGCCCCGCCAGACTCTTTGTCATCCACTGCATATGAGCCCCTCAGGGTCGGACAGAGGAAACGCATCTCTGGAAGCAATGGATAAAGACCTTTGTAACTTCACAGAACCGATATATGTCAGCAAGCTGACTGCAAGGCAGCCCTTTCTCTCTCTGACTTTTGTTACAACAGAAGAATATTCTTCTCCTAGGAAGAAGCAAATCTCCAATAAAGCAAGTTCGATATTTTGGACCCCAGAAACCAAGACAGTGGTCAGCCCTGTGTGATGATGGGCGACTGCCTTCTGGGTGCACCTTGCAACACCTCAGGACCGGTCTACTGCTTCGGAGCCTTGGTCTCCCCTCCAGCTCCCTGGCCCAGGCCTAAAGATGCCTAAGGGCTGCTGGAGCAGTTAGTGCAGAGAAGGGAGTTATAGGGTTGTGACAGCCTCTCTGCTCATAATTCTTGGCCACGGTGCTCCAGCTGATCCCTGGGGACTGAACATTCCTTTAATTAAAGGTTTCCAACTAGCAGACATCATATCCCTGCTTTCTCTGTTCTAAGTATAAAATGTAGACTATTTCATTTTCTCCTGAATTATCCATGGCAAAATTTCAGCCCCAGCTTCCCAACCCCACCTGGTCTCCTCCTGTCAGCAGTCATTACGTGAAAGAAACAGTTAGGATGTGAATCTGTAGCCAACGTACCCACAACGCTTCCCAGCGCACATAAGCAGAAGAGTGTTGTTTTGAGACATCTGCTCTGCAGTTCTTTTCCCCCATGATGGCTGCGGTTTAATTGTTCCAGGGGGGAACTCAGGCCTGGGAAGCAGTCAGTAGCCCAGGCTCTTGGCTCTGGTTTGACTACGTCACAGCTGACTGACTGGAGGCAGATTTGGCTGCCCAGAAAGTAGCAAAGGATTCATTCCCTGGTATCTCCTAAGAGGTGGCCGGTAGCACAGTTTAGTTGTCTTGGAAAGCTGGTTACTAATTTGCAAGGCGGCGCTAATGACCCTCCTCCCCCACGGCAGTCAAGTATGGGAAACATGTTTACACAATGGACTTCCTACCCTAGGAACAGGCTGTGAACGCAGCACACCAACCTTCAGGCATAGATAGCTGTTAGAGCCAAGAGGGCCTCAAGAAATCATCTGGTCTGCCTTTCCCTTTGACCAGCCCCCAAGGCCCAGCCTTGAAGTGATTGGCCCAGGAGGAGATCCTGCAGGAGACTGAGGTCCAGCTCCCAGCTCTACTCACAACACAGGCTGGGGCTGGAGCTGAGCAAATGGGTTATGGCTGTCACCAGAGACGAGCTGGCAGCAGACAGAGCAGACTATGTTTTCTTTGCAGGCTGAGGGTACCTAGAGGGAGCTGAGAATTCCTCTGCTCCGCTCCGCTCCGCTCTGCTCAGCCTCGGGTGGGCAGACGGCAGGCAGGCAGGACGAGGGGAGAGGGAAGGCCAGCGGCTCTCACGCCGAAGGAGGAATCTTCCCCCCTAGGATAAGCGAGATAGTACGGACCAAAGATGGAAGGGAAGACAGCCTTAGGGCCCCACGGAGTCCCTGTGGAGGATGTCAGGAGCCTGGATCCCCTGTCTGGAGCTGCTCTTGGGGAGTCACAGTGAGAGATCACATTTACAAACACTTGCTCTGTGCCAGGCACCGCGCTGAGAACTCCGTTGCATTATGAAGGCAGTTTTGTGTAAGGGCTGGGAACATGGCCTAAGTGACACAAGACTGGGCTGAAGCCCAACTTTGATACTCACCAGCTCTGTGACCTTGGGCAAGTCACTTAACCTCTCTGGGCCTCAGTTACTTCACTGATAAAATGGGAATAATAATAGCACCCACCTGACGAAGTCATTGGAAGATTAAGTACATTCGCAGACATACAGCTCTTCAAACAGTGTCTGCCGTACAGTAAGCTGTAGGTAAGTTATTGCTATCACTGCTGTGTTGAAGCCTCACACAAAGCTCTGAAGTATATAGATACTCAGCTCTGAGGCTCAGAGAGGTCAGATGACTTGCCCCAGGTCCGTTTGATTGACAGCATGGGTACCCTCCTAAGGTCCTCTTCGGTGGGAAGCAGCTTCAGCTCCCCAGCTCCCCACCCCAGGTCCATTTCTGTTTGGAAACTCCACAGCTGCTTCATCACAGCAGAAACAAAGGTGGATCTCTATCCTCCCTCTGGGGACCAGGCTGGCTGGTGGCTTCGGGCCCAGCCAGAAGGTCCCTCCCACAGACTGTGGCAGCACCCACTCCTGGGAGCCTCCCAGATGACTCACCCCGTACCACCGTCCCAGGCCTCCCCTGGGGCCTCCACCTTCTTCTGTAGTCTCCCCTCCTCGTGCAAGGTGCTGGCTGCCAGACGGGAGGGACCCCTTTCGATCTCAGGATAAACAAACTGTCTCTCTGGCCCAGCCCTCCGCCGGCTTGCCGCTCCCCGCCCCCTCGATCCGCAGTGCACAGTCGCTCTGCTCTCCTGCCAACTTGGCAGCTCGGCTCTGCTGTTACTATCAACACCTCCAAGGGAAAAGGGAGAGGACTCAGCTCTGATCGCCTGGCGCACGGAGCAGCAAATTCATGTCAGAGCCAGCGCTGGAATGTCTCCCAAGCTCCCAAGGCTCCTGGTGGGGAAGGAAAGGTGGGCCGATCGGAGCAGCCCTGATTGCAAACCAGCCTCCCAGCAGAGCTGCTGGGCCTGGCCAAAGCTGCAGGCCTGGGGGCTTGGGGGGCGTGGGGAGCGGCAGCTCTGACAGAAAGGGCTGCAGGAGGATGCTTTGAGGCCGTGCAGGTGTGCAGGAGAGGGCTGGGGGGTCTATCTCACCCCAGCTCTTGCCGCGGTCCAGGGTGGGACAGGCTGTGGCCAGGATGGAAGAAACTGGTCTCTCTCTCCAGACTGTGAGCCCTTGGAATGCATGGACTGTGCCTTCTTTCCTCTGTCTCCCTTGGACTCCTGGTGTGCAGAGCTCTTGTTGTATTGGATTGGGAGCCCCTAAGGAACACTTTCCCCACTGAATGGAAACTTCCTCTAGGCAGAAGCCACCTTTTCCCTTTCCCAACCGTCCTCACCACAGCCCCTCAGGTCCTGCCCATGGGCTCCCTAAAGCAGCTGATGGCTTTCTCTGGCTCCTGCCAGGACTCCTGGGGCCCAGCCTAAAAGAAGAAAGAGCCCATATCTTCAGGGACCCAGTGCCCACAGCACAGGGTCTGTGGTCAGTCATCTACCCCTTGACAGACCCAAGGATGGTCGCCACACAGCCTCTCCCAGGAGGAACTGCCTTCCCAGCTTTCTCTCTGCTGTCAAGGGAAGGCCTTTGTGCCCTGCTCGAGGGCTTTGGCATCAACAGAAGTGGTGGGTTCAGGGTCAGCTTCTTAATTCTTACACCACCCGGCCACCTAGTCTCCCCAAGGATGCAGGTGTAAGCTCCCACTCTGTTTCCTTCCCTGTTACATGGAAATAACATTTCATAACTGACTGGGTTACAGCTGGTGGTGATAAAGACATGAAGATGACGCTAGAAGCTTCTGAGACTAGAAGTGCTTAGCATTTAGAATCAGTATGTTTCCCTTCCCTCCTTCCTCCCCTCCTTCCTTTCTCTACTCCCTCCAGGAGCCCTTCTCCCAGATGTGAACCTGATCCTAAGACCCCCTCAATTCCCTGCTCCAGAGGTCTGAATACCACCACCCAGAGAAACACAGCCACCTTTCTGGTAAGAAGCCCCCAGGCCCCTGGAGGCCAGCTGACTTTCCAGGGACCAGGAACCAGGGAAAGAGAATTCATTCCATGTGCAGGGTTGTAAATAAGCCACGAGAGGCTGCGCCATTCCAAGCTGCACCTGTGAGCATCCTTCTGCTGAAGCCCTGTCGGTGTTGCCATGACAAACTCGTGTTTCTGCATGCCTCTCTTCCAGCTTCGAGAGGATGCCTTATGACGAGACTCAACACTGAAAATGCCTTCCTAATTTTTTTTCCCTAAAACAGGTTGCATGTTCTAAAAATCCACCTGCTTGTTATATGTGTTTGCTTTTTATTTTGAGAGTTTTGTGAGTACTACATTTGTACAGTATACATGCAAGCGTATGATATACACGTGGGAGTTCTGTGGTGGAGAGCTGTCGTGGCAAATACACAACCACCGCACAGCGTGATAAGACATCTCTCCTCCTAAAACATCTCCCACATCCATTGGCCCGTCCCAAAGCCTGAAATGCCACCACTAGAGATTTACCACTTTTGAACTTGAGTGATTATCCATCCCTAAGAGTCTACTGTGACAATGTGCCAACCCCTAAAAGGGACTAAGTTACCATCGGATGAGGGGTTAGCAAAAGAACCATGAGACATCGGGGAGGATGGCCAAAGGGTTGGTAGAAGAGCCCTGAAAGAGGAGATGAGAGGCATACAAGACATATTACCTACTTTACAGGTTTGCAAGGCCTGCTTGTGAGAGGACACATGCGTGTACACACATACACACACATACCTGCACACACATACACACACATACCTGCATGCACACATGCACACACACAGTGCTCTTTATAGAGAGCAATTGGTCCAAAAACCTAAGTCATGTTCAGATATACCTGGGATGCTTCCAAAAATGCAGGTACACAGGCCCTGTCCCATTCATACTGAATCAAAGTTTCTAGGGCTGGAGCCGAGCCCAAGACATTGGACATGGTAGGGGAGCATCCAGGTGCTGTTGCTGATCGGTCAGGTTTAGAAACCACTGCTGTAGAGGACAGAGCCCCAGGAGAGGAAACAGAACACCTGAATTTGGGTTGCAGCATTACCATTTATTGAAGAACCCTGGGCACTGCACTCTCTAAACCCCGGGGGAAACATGTGTGTGAGACCTAGGTGCCATGATCTGTCTGAGGCAAGTGTTACGGAAATGCCCGTTGAAAGCCATCAGACAATGCAAATGCTGTTATCACATACGCACACGTGGTGTGTGGCTTGCGTGGGTATGTGTCACGTATATCCGTGTACCTGGATTTCCTATAGAGAGGGCAGGACTGATCTTCATTGCCCTCCTTCACCTAAGCTCGTGGCTGTCTTCACATCTGAATAGAGTTTCTCTCTTCAGGACTTGCCCCCTGCTCTCCTCTCCCAATAGCATGGCACAGTCCCTGATTGTTTTGTTTTTTTAATTTCTATCTAATAGGTTTATCTATCATCTACGATCCCTCCTGGAGAGTAAGAAGGAAGAGAAGTAGTCACTCCTGCTTTACAACAAGGGGAAACCCAGGCAGGGGGCCGTTAGAGAGCTTTATACCATTTAAACATAGAGCAGTGATACTTTCCTTTTGAAAACCTGGTGAATACGTACACACACAAAATTTCCCATACAGTTTCAGGGTTTCATGGACTTTCTGGCACCTTTCCTAGGAGTCCAGTAACCCCAGGCAAAGAACATCTGCCCCATCTGGATCTGCCCTCTGAGCTTCCAGAGGGTCACGTTCAAGCACATGAGGCTTCCTTTCAGCTGCGTCTTTGCTGAATGACTAACACATTACCCTCTCGCCCCGAGCTGCAAGATTAACTTGCCTGACCTTCCCTCCATCCCCAAGAAAGAGGGTCAAAACCCAGTGACGCAGTGACACATCACTGTGTCAGGACAGGATCTCACACCAGACCGTGCCTCTCCATTCCTGAGCCTGCAGTACAAAGTCTGAGCTGCCGTTAGGTATCAGGAGGATGGATGACCTTTATCGCAGTAACAGAAGACAGCTCAAACTGACTTAAACAATAAAAGGAATCTACCGGTCCCTGACAGTAAAAAAAAGTTTGAGGTGGCTGGGCTTTATGCAAAGTCTGATTCATTTGCTCTATCTTGTTTCCTTTGGTCTCTCCACCCTCCTCCACGGTGTCAACTTCATCCTAAGACTCACAGCCTTCAAGGTTGCAACATGGTCGCCAGCAGCCACCAAAGCTCTATCCACCTTCATTCATTCTCGGGAGAGAGAGCAAGCTGCTTTTTTGATAGTTTCCATGAATGAAAGTGGAAGCTTCTTTCCAGAACCCCTCAGTCAATGTGTCCCCACATCTCATTAGCCCACGTTGGGAAACATCCCATCCTGATCAGAGCCTCTGTCCTTGGAGTGCTGCCTGGCTGGGAAATTCAGAACATGGTACAGATGGCTTGCCTCAGTGCTCAGACCTCCAAGCCCTTGGGCTTAGCCTCCTCTGCCATTTAAACTGCTTTCAAGAAAGGAATGAAGGACTCAAAAGAAACGATTTTATAAAAGCTCAGGCTCTGGTTTTGTCCCACACAGACCCTGGGCAAAAGCCTGGGCCTTCTCAGGAAGGAAAGAGGAGATGGATTTTCACTTTCTAGAAAGGTAAGGCAACGGAATCTGCAGCCAGTCAGCTGAGTGGAATGAGGGCCACACAGGGAGTCAGGGAGCTGGGGTTATGCCTCTTTCCTCCTTAGAAAGCTTGGATGATCATGAACGACGTGTTTATCCTCTCTGGCCTCTCTACAAAAAGAGTGAAATGGTCATCCCTTCACTTTTCCAGTGATCCTGTGTAAGGTACGACAGCTTGGAATGAAGCTGAGTCCTCAGAAGTTCCCAGGATTCTGTGCTACATCACAGAGGATCGAGAATGTGGTATGTGGAGTGGTTTTGGGCCAGTCCTCTATTGCCAGAACCATCCAGAAGGTCTGTTAGTGTAACTCCAAAACTTCAGGTCCCATGTGGCTCTGGCACTGTTTGGAGCTCATATAAAGAAACATGGCTCAGCAACTGAAAGTGATGTTTTTTTAAAAAAAAAATCCAATTATTTATTTAAATCTTTTGAAGAGATATAAACACTTTGCAAAGTTTTTCTAAAGCCCCCTTTTCTCCTCCCTAATTCTGTCACATCCCTAGCTACTCAAGAGCATTTTGTATGTCAGAAGCTCCCATGCTCTCTCCAGCACCCAAATGTCTCCCCTCTTTTGGAGCTCTTTATTATTTTGTTTTAATTGATTTTTACTTATTTATTTATTTATTTTTGGCTGCATTGGGTCTTCATTGCTGTGGGCTGGCTTTCTCTGGTTGCGGCTGGAGTGGGGGCTACGCTTCGTTGCAGTGCACGGGCTTCTCATTGCGGTGGCTTCTCCTGCTGCGGAGCATGGGCTCTAGGCGCACGGGCTTCAGTAGTTGTGGCTCGCGGGCTCTGGAGCGCAGGCTCAGTAGTTGTGGCGCACGGGCTTAGTTGCTCCGCGGCATGTGGGATCTTCCTGGACCAGGGCTCAAACCTGTGTCCCCGGCACTGGCAGGCGGATTCTTAAACACTGTACCACCAGGGAAGTCCCTGGAGCTTTTTATTATGGAGGGTGATTTAATCTCTTGTGTTAGGTCCTGTTCCATTTCCTCTGGGCTCTCTTCCCACTCATTCTCGAAGTTCTACATCCCAAAAGATCTTTATCAAAGTTGAGCCAGAACTCTTCTTAGAGTACTCACACACTTCAATAAACCTTGTCCCTGTCACATAAGCATCATTGGGGAAACAGACTTCCAGTCTCATATACATATAAATTATTCTAGTGCTATGTATTCCAGGGAAAGAGCCCATAGGGTTTATTAGGATTTATGTATATATATGAGATTTATTGTAGGAATTGGCTCACATGGTCATGGAGGCCAAGAATTTGCATGATCTGCCGTCTGCAAGCTCAAAAACCAGGAAGGCTAGATGCTGTCAGTCCAAGTCCAAAGGCCAGAGAATCCAGGGAGCCACTGGTATAAGTCCTGGAGTCCGAAGACCCAAGAGCCAGGAATTCCTATGTCTGAGGGCAGGAGAAGTTGGACATCCCAGCTCAAGAACAGAGCGGGGAATTCAACTTTCCTCCACCTTTTTGCTTTATTCGGGCCCTCCTTGGGCTGGATGATGCCCACCCACACTGATGAGGGCAGATCTTCTTTACTCAGTCTACTGATTCTAAATACTAATCTCTTCCAGAAACATCCTCACAGACACACCCAGAAATAATGTTTTACTGGCTATCTGGGCATCCCTTAGCCCAGTCAAGTTGACACATAAAATCAACATCCCATACCCCATCTGGAAGTAGGACATCAGCTTTAGTGGTTTTGGCTGTTGGGGATGGGGGGGGCGGTGGTCATGAACCGTCCACCTGGAGATCATTGCCTTCTCATACCTTCTACTCCTGTGGTTGTTACTCGGAACAAGTCCGCAGGATATTCTCCACTGGCTCCTCCAGCTCCACTCTCGAGCCTTCTCGACCCTGCTCTGAGATCCAGGAGGCCGACCTGTGTGGTCTATACCTAGAGGCTCCCTCGCTGTCTGGCTCCTGGTTGAGTTTGGCCAATGGGAGGCATTGACAAGAGATGGGAAGCAGGAGGTTGGGATGTTTATTCTGCCAGATGCCCCGCTGCTGGGCTGATGGCTGGCTTTGACTCCCATCCCAGGCCCTCTCCTAGCTGCAGCTGCCCCTGGGCTCTGGTCACTACTCCCACTTTCCCCTTCAGCCTGGAGGCAGTAGCGAGTCCCTGTAGCTGTTGGTCCCTGGGACTCGTTACCACCTTCCCTGGCATCCTCACCCTTGTCGCTCGTCTGAACCCTGTAAACAGCTCCTTCATCCAGCTATCCTCACTGCCTGGAGTGACAGGATGTGGACTGATTCAGTGCCCCTGACTTTCACAGACTTGTTACCTCCTGGAGTCTCACCTTATCGTTGTGAAGTGGAGAGGGGAGGGAGGAAGCATTACATTCTTATTTATGGAGGTTCTGACATGTAAAACTTTCAACAATAATTCAGCCAAATGTCAAGGTCTAACTTGCATCTTTGGTCTGGAATATCTACCATTTTTGGCCAAGTTAAGGATTTAGTCAGTGGCTGAAGAACAGTGTCTCTCTGAAAAGCTCAGTGGAAAATGAATCCACAGCTTGTCACTATCGTGATCTAACTATGGGACTACTCTAACCAGACAGGAACCACTAAAATTCAGGTGGAACTTTGCTGCACTCCCCAGCCAGTTTACCTTATCCTGACCACAACAAGACCAAAGAGATAGAAGAATGCCAAGTACATATCACAGAAAGACTGAGTCAGGGATCAACATGATCTGAGCTACTCTGAAAAAGCCTCTCACTCCAAAAAATCCACACACATCCCCCATTTCCATCCCAGGCCTGATTAGGATGAAACCACGTCTGCCCGTATCTGAAATTTCATCAGTAAAGTGGTATAACTTCGCCTTTAGGCCAAATGTAAATATTGCCCTGGACTGGCCGCAAGGGGGAGGGGCACGTACTTGGCGCAAGGAGGTCGTAGAGCGTTCCTGCTATTGGCTGCGGTTAGGCCGTTTACGCAACGGCCTGACGTAGGGGAGAAGGCGTTAGTCGGGGGAAGGTTCTAGAAAAGCGGCGGCAGCGGCTCTAGCGGCAGCAGCAGCAGCGCCGGGTCCAGAGTGGAGGTGCTCCTAGCGGTGTCGTTTCTCGACCAGCGGCAGTTCTCACTACAGCGCCAGGACGAGTCCGGTTCGTGTGCGTCCGCGGAGATCTCATCTCGCTCGGCTGCGGGAAATCGGGCTGAAGCGACTGAGTCCGTGATGGAGAGAGAAGAGGAACAATTCCGTAAACTCTTTATTGGTAGCTTGAGCTTTGAAACTACAGAAGAAAGTTTGAGGAACTACTACAAGCAGTGGGGAAAACTTACAGATTGTGTGGTAATGAGGGATCCTGCAAGCAAAAGATCAAGAGGATTTGGTTTTGTAACTTTTTCATCCATGGCTGAGGTGGATGCCGCCATGGCTGCAAGACCTCATTCAATTGATGGGAAAGTGGTTGAGCCAAAACGTGCTGTTGCAAGAGAGGACTCTGGAAAGCCAGGGGCTCATGTCACTGTGAAGAAGCTGTTTGTATGTGGAATTAAAGAAGATACTGAGGAACATCATCTTAGAGATTACTTTGAGGAATATGGAAAAATTTATGCCGTTGAGATAATTACCGATAGGCAGTCTGGAAAGAAAAGAGGCTTTGGGTTTGTTACTTTTGATGACCATGATCCTGTGGATAAGCTTGTGTTGCAGAAATACCATCCTATCAATGGTCATAATGCAAAAGTAAAGAAGGCTTTATCTAGACAAGAAATGCAGGAAGTCCAAAGTTCTAGAAGTGGAAGAGGAGGCAACTTTGGTTTTGGAGATTCTCGTGGTGGTGGTGGAAATTTTGGACCAGGACCAGGAAGTAACTTCAGAGGAGGATCTGATGGATATGGAAGTGGTCGTGGATTTGGGGTTGGCTATAATGGGTATGGAGGAGGACCTGGAGGTGGCAATTTTGGAGGTAGCCCTGGTTATGGAGGAGGAAGAGGAAGATATGGTGGTGGAGGAGCTGGATATGGCAACCAGGGTGGGGGCTGCAGAGGTGGTTATGACAAGTATGGAGGAGGAAATTATGGAAGTGGAAATTATAATGATTTTGGAAATTATAACCAGCAACCTTCTAACTACGGTCCAATGAAGAGTGGAAACTTTGGTGGTAGCAGAAACATGGGAGGACCGTATGGTGAAGGAAACTATGGTCCAGGTGGAGGAAACTATGGTCCAGGTGGAGGAAGTGGGGGGTATGGAGGGAGAAGACGATATTGATCTTCCTATTTACCATGGGCTTCACTGTATAAATGGGAGAGGATGAGAGCCCAGAGGTAACAGAACAGCTTCAGGTTATCGAAATGACAATGTTAAGGAAACTCTTATCTCAGTCATGCATAAATATGCAGTGATACGGCAGAAGACAGCAGAGCAGATGCAGAGAGCCATTTTGTGAATTTAATTTATTTAATAACATTATTTAATTTAAATAATGTTTAATTATTTAACATTATTTAATAACATTACCTTACTGTGGAGGAAGGATTGTAAAAAGAAAAATGCCTTTGAGACAGTTTCTTAGCTTTT
Source organism: Aethalodelphis obliquidens (assembly GCF_003676395.1). Classification (NCBI taxonomy): domain Eukaryota; kingdom Metazoa; phylum Chordata; class Mammalia; order Artiodactyla; family Delphinidae; genus Aethalodelphis; species Aethalodelphis obliquidens. The sequence goes on along the minus strand of NW_020838002.1, from coordinate 7,024,803 downwards.
TTAATTGTTGTTTCTTTCTAGTGGTCTTTGTAAGAGTGTAGAAGCATTCCTTCGATAATGTTAAATTTGCAAGTTTCAGGTGACATGTGAAACCTTTTTTAAGATTTTTCTCAAAGTTTTGAAAAGCTGGTGTAATAAGACCTAACGTTTTTCCTTTAAAAAAAATTTAAGTGCGTGTGTAGAGTTAAGAAGCTGTTGTACATTTATGATTTAATAAAATAGTTCTAAAGGAAAAAATATTGCCCTGAAGGGAGACATTGAGTTACATTTGAAGAATATTTCCATTATGTGCAAGGCACTGCTGAACACTAGTTAATGCTTTAATCCTACCAGTTACCCTGGAGTAGGAATAAACTGAATATGAGAAGAAAGTGAAACCACAGAGGTGGGGAGAAACGTGGCAAAAGGGGAGGAAGTTGAAGACACACGTTGCCTTTATTCATCCTGGGCTCAGGGGAGAGGCTCTGGATTAGAGATATAAACAGGGAGTCTGCAGCATTATGGATGGTGCTGAAAGCCATGGGCTAGATAAGACACCCAGGAGGAAGGACTGAGCAGAGAAGAGAACAGGGCAGGAAAGAGAGGAGGGGTGAGGATAGACAAGAACTGAGCCCAGGGACACTCCAATCTTAGAGCTTGTGAAAGGGGGAAAAAGTGAATCCAGGAAAGAACATGGGAAAGGAACAGCTGGTGACGTAGGAGGAAGATCGGAAAACTCAGGTGTTTGGAAGCAACTGAGAAATTGTTTCAAGAAGTGAGTGACCAGACGACTTAAACTGTTGCGGGTGGGTCAAATAAGAATGGAGAATTGACCATTGAATCTGTCATCATAGAAGTCCCTTGATAAATGTGGTTTTACTGTCATGATAGGGACACAAGCCTGATTGGAGGGTGTGTGACAAAGAATAGGAGGTGAGGAAATAGAAACAGTCCAGATAATGTTTTTAAATTTTGCTCTGAATGATTAGCAGGCAAATGGTGAGGTAACTGGGTGGGGAAAGTAGGGTCTAGGATTCTTTTTTTAAAGATGAAAGTTATATCGCATTTAGTATGCTAATGGATATGGTGCACTAGAGAGAGAAAATTTGACAATGCATATGAGAGAACAGATAATTGCTGGAGTGATACCTTTGAATAAGCAGGAAGGGAAGGGATCCAGTACACAAGGGGGGGGGGGGGGGGGGACCTGGCCTCAGATAGATGCATGGATGGTCCATTCATCATAAGAGGAAGGAGGCAGAGTAAAAGGACCTGGATACTGGAGGTTGGTATTTTTGGTGGTGGGATGGTAAGGTTTTGTTTTGTTTTTTTCTGATTTCTTCTATTTTCTCAGTGGGGAAAAAAAATGCTATCATTGGCTGAAAGTGAGAAGCAGGGATAGTTGTGTGAAGGCCTGGGAAGGGAGGAGTGTGATACAGTTATCACAAAAAGTAGGAGAGTGACTTGCCTGGGGAGAGATTGTAGGATTGCTGGGCAACAATATGGTCCTTCTGAGGTTAAAGGCCATGATTTTAAAGGGAGACCTTTCAGCACAGTCATGTGTTTTCCTCCAGCCACTTTCGGCAGCTGGAGTACAAGCGCGGGATAGATGAAAGTTAGATTTGACTAGTGTTGGGCCTTTGCTAGGCCCACAGGTTGGGAGGGAAGAAGGTCAAGGTGGTTGTATTAGTTATCAATTGCTGTTAAAAAAATGTTCCCAACACTTAGTGGCTTAAAACATAGACATTTATTATCTCACAGTTTTTGAGAGATAGAACTTAGAATTTGGAAGCAGCATGGCTGGGCAGTTCTGGGGTCTGTCATGAGGATGCAGTCAAAATGTTATCAGGGCGACGGTCATCTGAAAGCTTGACTGGGGCTGGAGACTCTGCTTCCACCATGGCTCACGTACGTGACTGGCAAACCAGAGGTGGTTGTTGGCAAACGGATTCAGTTCCTCTTCTGTGAGCCTCTGCACAGGGTGTTCGTGCGTCCTCACAGCGTGACATACGACTTCTCACAGAGATAGCAATCCAAGAGGGAGAACTAAGATGAAGCTATCTTTCTGACCTAGACTCAGGTCACAATGGATTGCTTGGCCACATTCTATTTGTTAGAAGCAAGTCACCAAGTTCAGCCCATGTTCAAGGGGAGAGGAATTAGACTCCACCTTATGAAGGGAGAAGTGTTGTTATGAACTGAATATTTGTGTCCCCCCAAAATTTATATGTTGAAGCTTTAAACTTCCAGTATAGCTATATTAGGAGATGGGGCCTTGAAGGAAGTTATTAAGGTTATACGAGATCATGAAGATGGGACTGTGATCTGATAGGATTATGTCTTTATAAGAAGAGACACAGCTGCTCAATACTCTATAATAACCTAAATGGGAAAAGAATTTGAAAAAGAGTAGATACACATATACGTATAACTGAATCACTCTGCTGTACACCTGAAACTAACACAACATTGTTAATCAACTATACTCCAGTATAAAATAAAAATTTTTTTAAAAAGATATATTTAGAACTAAATTAACAATGAAAAAAAAAAAGATTTAACATTTTCTTAGTGATTAGAAAAAAGAAGAGACTCAGCTCGCTGCTTCTTCAAGCCGAGAAGAGAGCCCTTACCAGAAACTGAATTGACCAGAACTTTGATCTTAGACTTCTAGCCTCCAAAATAGTGAATAAATTAATTTCTGTTGTTTAAGCCACTCACTCTATGATATTTTGTTATGGCAGCCCAAGAAGACTAACACAAGTGTCAAAGAACTTGCAGACATATTTTAATGTCATTACAAAGGACAAAGATATATGCAAGTGAGTTTCTTGTGATGGACCATGAACTCTAAGTTGAGAAGGGAGAGAACTGATGGTCTAGAGGGATGAATGAATGAACTAGAGAATCACTGAATGGAAGAGAGGTCACCGAAGGGGTGGAAGAATCTCGGAGCGGGAAACAAATTGAACAGATATGAGGTAGTGGCCGGAGAGAGCGGCTTGAAATGAAGATTTTTTGGACTTGGCACAGTTGGTGCTGGTGACAAGATCTAGGATAAGATGACAGAAGTAGGTGACTGAGGTGGGAGGAGATTAATTAATGGAAAGGTAGATCATCTAATAGGCATTGAAGGGTGCAGGAATGATGCCAAGTGTACGGATGCTAGAGTGACTCACAGAACTCAGGATAACACTGTACTTACACTTATTGAGCAAAGAACACAAATGAACAGCTGGATGAAGAGGTACACAGGGTAGGTCAGGAAGGATCCTGATGCAAGAACCTCTGTCCTGTGGAGTTGGGATGCCTCACCCTTCCTGCGTGTGCATGTGTTATTCACCAACCCAGAAGCTCTTCGAATCTTGCTGTTCAAGAGTTTTTATCTTGAACAGTCTTGAGACCTCCTCTTTCTCCAGAAATTGGGGGATGGGACTGAAAGTTCCCATCCTCTAAATTTACCTGTTAGGTCTTTCTTGCGGCCAACCTCCTCCATCCTGAAGCTATCTAGGGGCTTCACCCTGAGTCATCTCATTAGCATAAACTCTGGTGTGGTCCAAAAGAGCTCATTATGGATAACAAAAGACACTACTGTCACTCCGGAAATTACATGAGTTTTAGGAGCTCTGTGCCAGAACCAAGGACAAAGACCAAATACATTTTATTATACCACAGCCTGCCTCATAATAAGTGCTATGTAAGGTATTAATAATTCCTTGTTATAGATGAAGCCACTGAGGTACAGAGAGGTTAAGTAACTTGCTTATGGTCACACAGCTAGTAAGGGCCAGGGTGAGGGACTCAGACTCAGAGTCATGTTAAATGAGAGAAAGAGCCGATCTCAGAAGGTCTTAAGTGAACCCTCCCTGAGGCTCCATTGGTCAGTTTTGCCTGGGTCCCCCACATCTAACGATATCTGCTACCATTCTTTTCTTCTCCTTCTTGAGACAATATGAGTTGGTTTCTGTTATTTAGAACTGAAAACGTTCTGGGATAGACTATGTGACCAGTGAAAGCCAAGAGTGGCTGGAAACAATATTTAAAGGGCCAATGGCAAAATTCCTCTTTGGAAGGAATTGTTTGAGTCTAAAATATAGGCTTTTAGGCATAATCTGAAAGTAGAGGGCAGAACGAAAGGAGAGTTGAATTGCTTTGCTTAAAAATAAAAAGGAGGGACTTCCCTGGCGTCGCAGTGGTTAAGACTACACGCTCCTCATGCAGGGGGCCCGGGTTCGATCCCTGGTCAGGAAGCTAGATCCCACATGCATGCTGCAACTAAGGAGCTGGTGAGTCGCAACTGAGGAGCCCGCCTGCCACAACTAAGACCCGAAGCAACCAAATAAATAAATATTAAAATATAAATAAATAAAAATCAAAAAGAATTTGTTTTTTTCATTTGGCCTCCCAAGGAGAAATTTTAGGTTGTCTTCAACCTGACTTTGTTATGAAGCTGTCACTCAAACCTTGATCATATCTCTAATTATTTCCTTAAGACCAGATTCTAAGAAATGCAATTACTTGGTCTAAGGGCATGGATATCTTAAAAACATTTTTTAACAAATTGCCCTCCAGAACGAATGAAACAGTTTATATTTCCACCAACAGTGAATGAGTCTTGGCTTCTCAGTGTGTGTGTGTGTGAGTGTGTGTGTGTGAGTGTGAGTGTGTGTGTGTGAGTATGAGAGTGTGAGTGTGTGTGTGTGTGTGTGTGAGTGTGTGGGGTTTTTCTTGGCCGCGCTGCGCAGCTTGCAGGATCTTAGTTCCCCGACCAGGAATTGAACCTGAGCCCTCCACAGTGAAAGCACAGAGTCCTAACCACTGGACCGCCAGGGAATTCCCTATATATTTTTAAATCTTTGACAAATAGGTGAAAATTGCTTTAGTTTGTGTTTTGATATTACCAGTAATTTCAAACTGTTTAAATGTGTTTATTGGCCATATCTATTTCTTCTTTTAAAAATTGCCTTCCTGCAGGCCTCTGGAAAGATGCTTCCCATCTTTCTGCTGAACAAAATCTGACCAAGTCCTCTTTCCTTCTTACTTTGTCCACATGGGTTTACTCATCACCACTCCTTATAGGGTGATCCACCTGTCTGGTTTTAAAACTGAAAGTCCCATGTCATGGAAATCCCTCATTCCTGGGCAAACTGAGACAGTTTGTCACTCTACCTCTGGGCCTTAGGCCTTCACCTGGAAAATGAAGACCAGATGCCCTTTCTTGTCCCTCCCAGCTTCTCACTCATTCACCCTGCAGCTATGGACCATGTTCTACTCCTCTGAGCAGGCATTCTGCCAGGGAGGCATTAGGGATTCCTCAGTGATCCAGACCAAGTATCCCTCATGTTTATGATGGTTCCTGGAGGGATACCATCTTGACGGATTTTCAACTAAGACCTTAATGTGATTGGTTGATAGCAGATAAGGAAGCCCTAATATGGAAGCAGGAAGAATGGTCCCCAGAGTACACTTGAAGGAAGTTAGATGTCAGGAAGGGTGAAGAGGGCTGAAGAGGCAAAAGATAAACCTGAAGGACTCTGAAGTTTGGCCCAGGAACAGTAACCAGTGTACCTTTTCTCAGAAGCAGATTCTCTACAATCTGAGGCTATTTCCTGATACCCTTCCCAAAGCCCTTAAAATAGGCATTTGAGGGAATTCCCTGGTGGTTAGGACTCCTCACTGCCAAGGACTGGGGTTTAATCCCTGGTCGGGGAGCTAGGATCCTGCAAGCTGTGCAAGCAGCCAAAAAAAAAAAAACGGCATTTGAGAAACTCTCCTGGGTTCCAAGGTTTATAGTGACTTTATGCGTCTCTCTTGTTGGCCCAGGTTTACATGTCCCAAGATTTGGAAAGAGTTCCTCTCCCTGTGACATCCTGTAAAAATGAGCACCATTAGAGATCATTTATACAGAGCAAGCGCTTTTGTACCCCACATTATTAAAGATCAGAAATAAATTCTCACCATGCCCAAGGAAGGGCCTCAGAGGGAAGCAGCCGAGGACACAAAGCTGTCCAAAACCTCTCTGCTCTCTGCCAGGCTCAAATGGGTCTGTTTTTTCTGATTCTGATCAATAGACTGCTGGGAGAATGGTGAGCTCACTGAAGGCAGGGACAAAGTTCTGCTTCAGATACCCCCCCTGCAGCACTGAACACAGCCTGCACGCCTCAGAAGCTAAGGAAACACTCACCGAATTAGACCCAACCTAGCTCCCCTAGCTCAAAGAGGAGGGAGCAGAAAGCGGGGAGGGAGCTGGAGCCCAGAGCTCCTGCCACTGCCTTCAAGAGGCAGGGAAGTCCTGACGAAAAGCCTGCCAGGCCTCTAATGAGAGCTAAACCACCAGCAGGCTGCGATTGCTCATTGTTTGGTTATAATTAGCTGCATATTCTGTGATGGCAAAGCTGCAGCCTACATCAAGCGGGAACAGGGCTGGGGGAGGGCTGCCACCCTCGCAGCCACCAGCTTTGGCCCTGGGCTCCGAAACATGGACCCCTTTGCTTCCTGGCCCTGCCTGCCCTTCACCCAGGGGCAAGGCCCATGGCTGGCCTACGTAGATCATTGATACTGGGCTAACACCAAATCCTGTTCTTAGACCAAAGGGGAACTCCTTACTGTGCCTGCATGAGAGCATGAGCTGAAAAATCAGGCACGCCTGAGTGTGAGACCAAGTTGTCTGCAACTACAAGCTGTGTGACCTCAGGCAGCTTATTTAACCTCTTGAGCCTGTAGACTTAAAAAAAAATGCATAACATGAGAGTTGCAAGGTTTTTTTAAAAAATAAATTTATTTATTTTATTTACTTATGTTTGGCTGTGTTGGGTCTTCATTGCTGAGGGCAGGCTTTCTCTAGTTGTGGCGAGCGGGGCCTACTCTTCGTTGCAGTCTGTGGCCTTCTCATTGCGGTGGCTTCTCTTGTTGCGGAGCGCAGGCTCTAAGGTGCACGGACTTCAGTAGTTGCAGCACGCGGGCTTAGTAGCTGTGGCTCGCAGACTCTAGAGTGCAGGCTCAGTAGTCGTGGCGCGCGGGCTTAGTTGCTCCACGGCATGTGGGATCTTTCCGGACCAGGGCTCAAACCCGTGTCCCCTGCATTGGCAGGCGGATTCTTAACCACTGCGCTACCAGGGAAGCCCGTGAGGTAAGTTTTATTTGGGGCAAAATGAGGACTGCAACCCGGGAGACAGCATCCCAGATAGCTCTGAGAAATCGCTCCACAGAGGCGGGGGAGAAGCTCAGTATATATGTGATTTTGGTAAAGGGGGAGTACATGCAGTCGAGCATATATTTTTTTACAGAAGGTTTCTGCTAATCTCTTGTGGGTTAGTGCTACTCAGGAGGAGCAGACGTCACCATGAAGGATTTTAGACGTCACCATGAAGGATTTTAGCTTTTCTAGATATGAGGAGATATAAGAATTGGGCTCATAAAATTAGCTCCTGAAAATATCTATCTGAAGACCTGTTCTGCCAGTTTTTCCCAGAGCACAGAGCGCCTCATTTCTGCTCTCCACCCGAACTCCTTTCAGGGGGTGTTGAAAGTCAGCAGCTGCAGCAGCACATGATTTAATCCTTGTAGAGGGAGATGGCAAGTGTCAGTGGAAAATGCCAATTTGTAGTTGACAAGCCGTAGCTTCCCCATCTATAAAATGGGACAGTAATAATAGTACTCTTCTTCCTTATGAAGTGTGGTGAGACTCGAAAGGGATAACTCATTTAAGGTACTCAGCAGAGTGCCTGGTGTGCTGTTGGCCCTCAGTGCGTTGTGGCTGCCGTGGTGGAGGGGATAGGAAGTGGGCTTCTACTCAGGCTCCTTCCTCCTTTCTGCACTTTGTCCTCACGCCCTTGGTCAGGCTCCATCCCCCCCTCCCCCACCCCCACCCCCTGCAGCCTACTCTTTCTCCTTCCCTAAGGAACCAGCTCTGGGGGAGGGTCTGCCTTAGCAGTTTCAGTCTCAGTGTGAGCTCTGTGACCTCTCCTAGGAGGGTAGTCTTGAACTTTTTATTCCTGTGACCCACAGGAAAAAAAAAATACATTTTACATAGTGACCCAAGACACACATACATATAGGTAGATAAAACAGGAGACACAAAAGTTTCATGAAACAATACTTATCCAAATCAAGTGTAATGTATTCTGATATGTTCTCTTGATAAATTGATTTCATGACCCAACTGTGGATTGAGACCTTTAGTGTGAAAAACAGTGCCCCAGGTGGAAGAGGCCAGTTAACTCTCATTTCTCATTATAGAGCAAAAGATTCTGTTCCCTCTTAAACGGATTTTTATCGGGGAATTAGTGGAAAAGAAAATTCTGAAAAGTGAAGCCACATAGCCACATCTGAGACTTAAAGGTAAAAGCAAGTTTGAATCACTTTCATTATGAAGATGGGTTTTTGCGTAAGTTTTGGGGCCTTCAGAATCAAGCTTCAAAGTACAGCAGATCACCTATCCTTTGCTCCTACACCAAACCACAAGCTAAATTTTCCTTAGCTGGGATTCCAGCAAATCTTCCAAATGCCACTATGCCTAGGTGCCAGGGAAGGGCAAGGTTTATATAGATTCAGCTGGACAGGAAATACTCTGAGCTAAGATTGTACTCACAGTTTTTTTCCAAAACAAATTCAGGGCATGTGGCCTCACAGGTACTTATGAGGACAATAGGATAAAATGTTTAAAACTGGAACTGTCCTGGAAACCCCCAACATAGGATCACAAGGTTACCATAAGAAGTGAAGAATTTGCTGCCAAGAGAGTCAGAAGAAGGGAGAAGTCCTTCTTCCCATGCACCTAGGTCTTGTCTTCTGGTTGGAGGAAAGGAGCCTTGGGCTTCCAGAACCTTCTGGAATACCAGAAACTTCTCCTAATACCCTTGAGGGTGCTCAGTAATTAAATACATGAGTGGATTTATAGGAGGACTGGCTCCTGATTGGGAAGAAGAGAAGTAGAGAGAGTAAAGGGAAGTAGAAGGCTTCCGGAGTGTGTCGTGATTTTGCTTACAGCTGCTTGGGCTCACGGCTTCTCGCTCGCCCTGCCCTGCTCCAATCTCCGCCTCCTGCGTGCCGCATCCCCACAGCTCTCTCAACCATCTCTGCCCTTAACAACTTGACTTTGGCCTAAAGTGGCTGTTGTTACTGAAGAATGAAGGAGGACCAGGCTGGGCTGAACTTTCACACTTGGCTCTTCTTGGATCAGTCCCGTGGAGGAGAGGGATATAATCGTTTCCTTGTCATTTGGGCCCTCGAATGCTGGGACTCCTCCCTTCTATACTGCAACCTAGGATTCTGAAGCTTGAGTAGGACAACAGTCCCTTGTAAGGATCTAAGGACACTCCTCCTCCCAAGGACATCTCTACCTCACAATCCTCCACTTCCATCCCTAGCTGTATACACTGCCTGCATCTACACTTTCCAGTAGGAAACATAGTCATCGGGAATGGTCATCTCCAGGTCTGGGCCTCGGTGAGTCCCTCGGAAAGGAGGTTGATTCCAATATATACATAAGGATTTGCTTAGGGACCCAAGGGAGGAAACCAGGTGAGATAAAAAAAAAACAAACCTCCTCTGAGACCTTCCTCCCATAGATCCCAAGGAGAGAAGGTGAAGCAGACAGGGAGTCATCTCTCAAGACCTCTTTCAGTCCCTACTGCTATTAAACCAATTGGCTAAGCCCAGCCCATGAGATCAATGTTCACAGACCCCAACCTCAAGGCCAGAAAGTAAAACTCAAGTCCTTTTAATCATTTACCCAGTTACTTTGTTCCAAGCTCCGACCTCGCTCTTCCTTGGCCCAGCACCTTTGGAAAACAGCGTGTTTGATGAAAAGCCCTGACTGCTGTTACTTTCGGCCATCTACCTCCTTTGCCTACTTGTTTCCTATGCCCATGTTTCTGAGAGTCTAATTGGGATTAAATTACAGGGTACTACTAATAGAGGGGGGCGAAAACCCAGCTAACGGCTCCCTGTTCCACTAGGCAACAATTGTAGTAATCACAAAAAGAAAGGCATTAGCTGGAGGTGGTTGGGTTTCCTGGTCTGGCTTCCTCCACACCCCTGTCTGAGCGAGTGAATATGGTTCACAGGGTACACCAAAAGCCCAGAGACGAGTGAAGATGAAATCAACTTTATGGAAAGAATCAGGAAGAAAGCAAGAAAACTCTTTTAGAAATGAGAATTGGCATCACAGCAAAAGTAGAAGCAAAGAGAACTGGGTTCAATCCCTTGGAAAATGAACCAAAGTAATCACATAAATCGCTAAAGAGCTTTGGCTTGGGTTTTCTGGGATGTGATGAAGTTGAAGAAGCACTGGTCCTTCGCTCACTTTCTGCGGGTTAAGGCTGATGGAGAGCACGTGTGAAATAAATAGGCCGCTCCGCAAAGTAAACCCACACCACAAACGTTCCAAAGAGACACAGGCCAACAGCACCATCATTCCATCCAATAAACTGTACTCACATTGAGACAGAAGAAGAACAACATGACACGGACCCTGATGTCAAGGTCCACACAGTCCAAGATGGGGGACTAAATAGTGTGTACTGACCAGTCCCTCTTCCTGACCCTCATGACCCATTTCTCAAATTAGAAAGCACTTCATAGGCTCTCAGCTGCGAGGAACATAGGGATTCCTGCTCTCATTCTACAGATGTGGAAACCAAGGCTCAGAGAAGTAAATTGCTCAAGGTCATGTATTGCCCAAGTTTCCCAATTTCTTTGACTCTTGCCTCTTCCTGCAGGGAGTCCCCAGCGATGCCCCAGTCTGCCCTTGTCGCTGCTCCACAACCTCACACCACACCCTGCAGATGCTGGAAAGCAGGGAGGGACAGCAACTCCCCTCCGGAGTTAGAATACCACACAAGGATGCCCCCACGGCCTTACAGAGTTTACTTGAAACGCTGCCTCTCTTTCTTTTTAATTAGAGCCTCCTCTCTCACTACAATCCAGATTTGGATCTATAAAGGCAGGGTGTCGAAAATACATCCAAATGGTAGACAGTATGTTATGCTAAAAAATAGAGGTAAATGTCATATCAACACTCAGCATTCAGATAATAGAAGCATTTTTGTACAAGATGTATCCTAAATCAAAGGAAAGCAGATATTAAAATAGAAGCTTCCGCTGAATCACAATAAATACCAAATTCCAAAGTGAAGTGCTACACCAGGATTTGCAAAGTAAGTGGCAAAAGAGTTGAGAGTAAGATTTTAGATGAGAATTTCTTTGGAGAAAGCTGTGTTATGAGTTCCACTCCACCCCCTATCTCAGAGGTGTCCAGACTGAGAAACCAGGGGAGTTCCCCTGTGGTCTGGTGGTTAGGATTCGGCGCTTTCACTGACGTGGTCTGGGTTCAATCCCTGCTCGGGGAACTGAGATCCCGCAAGCCGAGTTGTTGGGACAAAGGTGAGAGCTGTGAGTGGGAGAGAGAGAGGGCTGCCTAGGATAGTCAAAGATCCTATCCAAGAGGACAGCCTAGAGGGGCAAAGAGAACTCAGCTAGGACAAGCTGGAGGTATGGTCAGATTCCTAGGGATGGAGGAAGGAGTAAAGGATGAGCCTGAGGAAAGTACATCACCCAGGCTAAAGGACTGCATATGTTATGGGCTGAATGTCTGTGTCCCCCCAAAATTCATATGTAGAAATCCTAACCCCAACGTGATGGTGTTAGGAGGTGGGACCTCTGGGCAGTAATTAGTCATGAGGGTGGAGCTCTTCTGAATGGGATTTAGTGTCTGTAGAAGAAGAGTCCAAAGAGTTATCTTGCTCTCTTTCTGCCACGTGAGGATACAATGAGACAGTTCGGCATTCCGCAACCCAGAAGAGAGCTCTCACTAGAGCCCACCCATGCTGGCCACCAGATCTCAGATTACAACCTCCAGAACTGTGAGAAATAAAATTCTGTTTTTATAAACCACCCAGTCTATGGTATTTTGCTATAGCAGCCTGAACTAAGGAGGGGATATAAAGTATCCACAAAAGTCAGCTTTAAACACCTGCAAGCCCAGAAAACACCAATGCCAGATTCCCACCCCTGCACCAGTCAAGGGGGACTTCCCGGCTTGTTCCCACTCCAACACTGTAAGCATCAAAAACCACAGTTAAAAGGATGGAAGAGGAGAGACAGAAGTGTTGTCGACTGTGAGTGTTCAGTCTGGGCTGAAGGAGAGGGGAAAAGCCCTAATTTTACATCATATTTGGAATTTTAATGATTATATGAACATTTTAGACACTGAGTTGTGTCTATATTCAGGCTTAAGGTGAATACAGCCTCCTAAGAAAGATCAAGGAAGTCACAGGGCCTGCCTGAATTTTTATTCAGGTGCAGTAGACGCAGCAGCCCTACCGAATTCAAAGGCTTAACAAGAGAGAAAACTTAAGTTTCTTTATAATTACTTCCCATGAGTTGTGCTTGTTTAATGTAACAGTTGTTCAAAAAATATACTGATTGGGAACTATATTCAATATTTTGTAATAACCTATAAGGGAGAACGATCTGAAAAAAGATAGATATGTATGTATAACTGAATCACTTTGCTGTACACCTGAAACTAACACAATATTGTAAATCAACACTTCAATTTAAAAAAATATTGATGTGTTAAATTGCTGTCCTAAGAAACCTAGAAACAGTGATGCCATTCATAAATGAACCCACTCCTCAGACTGACTACTGGGGAGAGAGAAGCCAATGAGAGAGCAGCCTCCACTCTCACTAAGGGACCTGAGGGGAGTGTCCGGCCAGGAGCTGCCTGCCTCTATAGGATCGAGCTGGGGTAACCAGTACCCAAGTTCGCCCCGAGCACGGTCTGCAGCTGGTGGGACACCACTGGCCTGTTCTGAGGATGCCCTGAGTGTCCGCCGGCTCTCCTGCGACAGGAAGGATGGAGAGTTGTGAGCTGACTCTGGTGCAGGAGGAGCCAGGAGCACAGAATCTGCTCCAGTTGTCGGGATGGGAGGAATTCCGCTCTGGGCTGGGTGCGAGGGCCTGTTGAGCTGTTGGTGCCACTTGCTTCTTTGTTCACAATGTATCATCAATAGGCCTCTTTGTATGTAAGTGCCTGGGTTGAAGCAGACCGATTTCATCTGAGGCCCGCAGGTGGGCAAGGGAAGATGGAAATAGACCTGCTGGGAATTACTGAAGTTTAGAGGTCGTGCTTCTGGATGGCAGCCCAACCTGTTCCCTAGTCAAGTCCTGACAAGTCTGAGCTCCAGGTGAGCATCAGGCTGAGACCTCTCTCTCTCTTTCTCACACACACACACACACACACACACACATACACACACTCTCTCTTTCTTTCTCTCTCATACATGCAGCATTAGGAAGTAAGACATAAAACCGCAGGATTTCTAGCACACGCCTTCCCTATCTTGTCCTCACTGGCCTCTCTGCCTTAAAATATCCCTCCTCAAATGCATCAAGCCCACCGCAACCAGATTAACATCCCTCAGTCCCGTTTTTACACGTCCCTTCCTCAGGTGTGCTCCTGGATTCCCCATTGCCTTCAGGCTGTAGCCCAAGTCCTAGGAGGGTTTCAAATCACCCACTTTCTCAAACTTCGGTGGCGCTTTCTTCCAAACAAACCTTCTTCGGTAGCTTTGCTTCTCTCTTTACCCCCAAAGATGCTTTGCGCTTCCCACCTCTCTGGTTCACGTGCTTCCCCGGGCCTCAGCCAGGCGGGCAGAGCTGCCAGCAGCGGACTGGAACTGAGGCCCGGCCACCGCCTCTGGCTCTGCCACTGCCTCTCTTCAGACAGGTGACCTTCAGGAAGCCACCTCACTGTCTAGTCTCCTTTTTTCTGTCTTAAATTATTAGACTGAATGATTTTGACTTTTTTGTTTGTTTCTAGTCCAAAGTTAGTGATTCTCCTGCTTTTAAGCAAACCTCTGCCTCTCAGGTGATTTCCAGGCCCAAGTGACATAAATCCCACGACAATCACTTCATCTCTTCTGTTACTCTTTATACACATTTTTCTCTCCTGGGCAGCAAAGAGCTTGCTTTCCTTTTATGAGCAGCTCTACCAGAAAAGGAAATTCTGTCTTTTTCTTTTTTCTTAGTATCTTCTGGGTCCCACTACTTGTGTTTTTAAGGCAACAACTTGACTTGAAGCCCTTTCAAATGGTTCAAGCATTTTAAATTTTCTGCTAGCCAAGCTGTAACATCACAAAAGGCTCTGAGTTCATTTGGGGCCACAGGAACAGGGTTCTAAAGGAGAGAAGGGCAAAGGGTTAGTTGCAATGATATTTTCAAAACCCAAATCAGACTGAAATTTCATCACTCAGGAAAGGCTGGAGACTCCCACATTCCAAGAACCTGGCCAAGAGATGTTAGGATTACCTACTTATCTGGTACTAGGTGACTGTTTTGGTCCCACTCTGGGTATCAAGGGTCACAGGGCCTATCCTCCTTCCTCTCCGTTTTGAGAACCCTATTCAGATGGACGTAGGGTCATCAGAACATTAGTCCTCAGAAATGCAACATTTGCATTAAGGACTGGGCATCTCTGGGTACCAATGCTAGACAGCTATTTTATTTGCTGATTGGTGTTGGACTAGAGTCTTACCCTCGCAGTGCCTCAGTTTATTGCTTATAAGAGAGAAAGTAACAATAGGGTTATGAGAATTAAATAAAATAATGCATGTGAAGCTGTTAGCACTGTGCTTGGCCCTTGTGGTTCACATTACAATAAGATTAATCAACATACCAAGGGTTCAAGGTCACCTGGCTCTGTGCCCTTGAGAGTAGGGTTGGGTAATGAGAGGACACAGAGAGAGAACACAGAGGCCCAGGTTCTAATCCTTGCTCTCATTTCCTTGCTTTCAACATGAGTCCCAAAGCACCCCCTCCAGCACCAATGCTATAAAAATCAAAAATAACATACAGGGGACAGTATGATCAGTTATCATGAGCAGCCATTAGAAAAGGCTTACGTGGGATCAAGATGGTGGAGTAGAAGGACGGCTCTCACTCCCTCTTGCGAGACCACCAGAATCACAACTAACTGCTGAACAATCATCAACAGGAAGACACTGGGACTCACCAAAAAAGATATCCCACACCCAAAGACAAAGGAGAAGCTGCAATGAGATGGTAGGAGGGGTGCAATCACAATAAAATCAAATCCCATAACCCCTGGGTGGGTGACTCACAAACTGGAGAAAAATTATACCACAGAAGTCCACCCACTGGAGTAAAGGTTCTGAGCCCCACCTCAGGCTTCCCAACCTGTGGGTCCAGCAATTGGAGGAGGAATTCCTAGAGAATCAGACTTTGAAGGCTAGCAGGATTTGATTGCAGGACTTTGACAGGACTGGGGGACACAGAGACTCCACTCTTGGAGGTCACACACAAAGCAGTGTGTGCAACAGGACCCAGAGGGAAGGAGCAGTGAGCCCATAGGAGGCTGAACCAGACCTACCTGCTAGTGTTAGAGGGTCTCCTGCTGAGGCGGGGGGGTGGCTGTGGCTCACCACAGGGACAAGGACACTGACAGCAGAAATTCTGGGAAGTACTCCTTAGTGTGAGCCCTCCCAGAGCCCACCATTAGCCCCAACAAAGAGCCTGTAGGCTCCAGTGCTGGGTCACCTCAGGCCAAACAACCAACAGGGAGGGAACTCAGCCCCACACATCAGCAGACAAGCAGATTAAAGTTTTACTGAGCTCTGCCCACCAGAGCAAAACCCAGCTCTACCCACCACCAGTCCCTCCCATCAGGAAGCTTGCACAAGCCTCTTAGATAGCCTCATCCACGAGAGAGCAGACAGCAGAAGCAAGAAGAACTACAGTCCTGAAGCCTGTGGAACGATAACCACGTTCACAGAAAGTTAGACAAAATGAAAAGGCAGAGGACTATGTACCAAATGAAGGAGCAAGATAAAACCCCAGAAAAACAACTAAATGAAGTGGAGATAGGCAACCTTCCAGAAAAAGAATTCAGAATAATGATAGTGAAGATGATCCAGGACCTCACAAAAAGAATGGAGGCAGGGGCTTCCCTGGTGGTGCAGTGGTTGAGAGTCTGCCTGCCGATGCGGGGGACATGGGTTCGTGCCCCGGTCCGGGAGGATCCCACATGCCACGGAGCGGCTGGGCCCGTGAGCCATGGCTATGGAGCCTGCGCATCCGGAGCCTGTGCATCCAGAGCCTGTGCTCTGCAACAGGAGAGGCCACAGCGGTGAGAGGCCCGCGTACCGCAAAAAAAAAAAAAAAAAAAGAATGGAGGCAAATATCGAGAAGATGCAAGAAATGTTTAACAAAGACCTAGAAGAATTAAAGAACAAACACCTAGAAGAATTAAATAACAAACAAACAGAGATGAACAATACAATAACTGAAATGAAAAATACACTAGAAGGAATCAATAACAGAATAACTGAGGCAGAAGAATGGATAAGTGACCTGGAAGACAGAATGGTGGAATTCACTGCCATGGAACAGAATAAAGAAAAAAGAATAAAAGGAAATGAAGACAGTCTAAGAGACATCTGGGACAACATTAAACACATCAACATTCGCATTATAGGGGTCCCAGAAGGAGAAGAGAGAGAGAAAGGACCCGAGAAAATATTTGAAGAGATTATAGTCGAAAATTTTCCTAACATGGGAAAGGAAATAGCCACCAAAGTCCAGGAAGCACAGAGAGTCCCAGGCAGGATAAACCCAGGAGAAACACACTGAGACACATAGTAGTCAAACTGACAAAAATTAAAGACAAAGAAAAATTATTAAAAGCAACAAGGGAAAAACAACAAATAACATACAAGGGAGCTCCCATAAGGTTAACAGCTGACTTCTCAGCAGAAACTCTACAAGCCAGAAGGGAGTGGCACAATATATTTAAAGTGATGAAAGGGAAGAATCTACAACCAAGATTACCCTACCCAGCAAGGATCTCATTCAGATTTGATGGAAATGTCAAAAGCTTTACAGACAAGCAAAAACTAAGAGAATTCAGCACCACCAAATCAGCTCTACAACAAATGCTAAAGGAACTTCTCTAAGTGGGAAACACAAGAGAAGAAAAGGACCTACAAAAACAAACCCAAAACAATTAAGAAAATGGTAATAGGAACATACATATCAACAATTACCTTAAATGTGAATGGATTAAATGCTCCAACCAAAAGACACAGGCTCACTGAATGGATACAAAAACAAGACCCATATATATGCTGTCTACAAGAGACCCACTTCAGACCTAGGGACACATACAGACTGAAAGTGAAGGGATGGAAAAAGATATTCTATGCAAATGGAAATCAAAAGAAAGCTGGAGTAGCAATATTCATATCAGATAAAATAGACTTTAAAATAAAGAATGTTACAAGTGACAAGGAAGGACACTACATAATGATCAAGCGATCAATCCAAGAAGAAGATATAACAATTATAAATATATATGCACCCAACATAGGAGCACCTCAATACATAAGGCAAATGCTAACAGCTATAAAAGAGGAAATCAATAGTAACACAATAATAGTGGGGGGTATTTTAACACCTCAATTACACCAATGGACAGATCATCCAGACAGAAAATTAATAAGGAAACACAAGCTTTAAATGACACAATAGGCCAGATAGATTTAATTGATATTTATAGGACATTCCATCTGAAAACAGCAGATTACACTTTCTTCTCAAGTGCACATGGAACATTCCCCAGGATAGATCACATCTTGGGTCAGAAATCAAGCCTTGGTAAATTTAAGAAAATTGATATCATATCAAGCGTCTTTTCTGTCCACAACACTATGAGACTAGAAATAAATTTTAGAGAAAAAAACGTAAAAAACACAGACACATGGAGGATAAACAATACTTTACTGACTAACCAAGAAATGACTGAAGAAATCAAAGAGGAAATCAAAAAACACCTAGAGACAAATGACAATGAAAACATGATGATCCAAAACCTATGGGATGCAGCAAAAGCTTCTAAGAGGGAAGTTTATAGCAATACAATCTTACCTCAAGAAACAAGAAATCTCAAATAACCTAACCTTACACCTAAAGCAACTAGAGAAAGAAGAGCAAACAAAACCCAAAGTTAGTAGAAGGAAAGAAATCATAAAGACCAGAGCAGAAATAAATGAAATAGAAACAAAGAAAACAATAGCAAAGATCAATAAAAGTAAAAGCTGATTCTTTGAGAAGATAAACAAAATTGATAAACCTTTGGACTTGCCTGGTGGTGCAGTAGTTGGGAGTCTGCTTGCCGATGCATGGGACACGGGTTCGATCCCTGGTCCGGGAGGATCCCACATGCCACGGAACAGCTCAGCCTGTGCACCACCACTGCTGAGCCTGTGCTCTGGAGCCCGCTAGCCACAAATACTGAAGTCCGCGTGCCACAACTTCTGAGGCCTGTGCACCTGGAGCCTGTGCTCCACAGCATGAGAGACCACCATTGTGAAAAGCCCGCACACCATGTCGAGGAGTGGCCCCTGCTCGCTGCAACTGAGGGAGCCCACGCACAGCAACAAAGACCCAATGCAGCCAAAAATAAATAAATAAATAAATTTATTTTTTAAAAAGATTGATAAACCTTTAGCCAGACTCATCAAGAAAAAGAGGGAGAGGACTCAAATCAATAAAATTGGAAATGAAAAAGGAGAAGTTACAACGGACACCGCAGAAATACAAAGCATCACAAGAGACTACTACAAGCAACTCTATGCCAATAAAATGGACAACGTGGAAGAAATGAACAAATTCTTAGAAAAGTATAACCTTCCAAGACTGAACCAGGAAGAAATAGAAAATATGAACAGACCAATCACAAGTAATGAAATTGAAACTGTGATTAAAAATCTTCCAACAAACAAAAGTCCAGGACCAGATGGCTTAACAGGTGAATTCTATCAAACATTTAGAGAAGAGCTAATACCCATCCTTCTCAAACTCTTCCAAAAAATTGCAGAGAGAGGAACACTCCCAAACTCATTCTACAAGGCCACTATCACCCTGATACCAAAACGCGACAAAAATACTACTAAAAAAGAAAATTACGAACCAATATCACTGATGAATATAGATGCAAAAATCCTCAACAAAATACTAGCAAACAAAATCCAACAACACATTAAAAGGATCATACACCATGATCAAGTGGGATTTATCCCAGGGATGCAAGATTTCTTCAGTATATGCAAATCAATCAATGTGATACACCATATTAACAAACTGAAGAATAAAAACCACATGATCATCTCAATAGATGCAGAAAAAACTTTTGACAAAATTCAACACCCATTTATGATAAAAAAAAATCTCCAGAAAGTGGGCATAGAGGGAACCTACCTCAACATAATAAAGATATACAACAAACCGACAGTAAACATCATTCTCAATGGTGAAAAACTAAAAACATTTCCTCTAAGATCAGGAACAAGACAAGGGTGTCCACTCTCACCACTATTATTCAACATAGTTTTGGAAGTCTTAGCCATGGCAATCAGAGCAGGAAAAGAAGGAAAAGGAATCCAAATTGGAAAAGAAGAAGTAAAACAGTCACTGTTTGCAGATGACATGATACTATACATAGATAATCTTAAAGATGCCACCAGAAAACTAGAGCTAATCAATGAATTTGGTAAATTTGCAGGATACAAAATTAACGCATAGAAATCTCTTGCATTCCTATACACTAACAACGAAAGATCAGAAAGAGAAATTAAGGAAACAATCCCATTCACCTTTGCAACAAAAAGGATAAAATACCTAGGAATAAACCTACCTAAGGAGGTAAAACACCTCAGAAAACTATAAGACACTGATGAAAGAAATCAAAGATGACACAAACAGATGGAGAATTATACCATGTTCTTGGATTGGAAGCATCAATATCGTGAAAATGACTCTACTACCCAAAGCAATCTACAGATTCAATGCAATCCCTATCAAACTACCAACGGCATTTTTCACAGAACTAGAACAAAAAATTTCACAATTTGTACGGAAACACAAAAGACCCCGAATAGCCAAAGCAATCTTGAGGGAAAAAAACGGAGCTGGAGGACTCAGACTCCCTGACTTCAGACTATACTACAAAGCTACAGTTATCAAGACAATATGGTACTAGCACAGAAACAGAAATATAGATCAATGGAACAGGATAGAAAGCCCAGAGATAAACCCACCCACGCACCTATGGTCACCTAATCTATGACAAAGGAGGCAATGATATACAATGGAGAAAAGGCAGTCTCTTCAATAAGTGGTGCTGGGAAAACTGGACAGCTACATGTAAAAGAATGAAATTAGAACACTCCCTAACACCATACACAATAATAATCTCAAAATGGACTAAAGACCTAAATGTAAGACCAGACACCATAAAACTCTTAGAGGAAAACATAGGAAGAACACTCTTTGACATAAATCACAGCAAAATCTTTTTTGACCCACCTCCTAGAGTAATGGAAATAAAAACAAAAATAAACAAATGGGACCTAATGAAACTTAAAAGCTTTTGCACAACAAAGGCAACTATAAACAAGACAAAAAGACAACACTCAGAATGGGAGAAAATATTTAGAAACAAAGCAACGGACAAAGGATTAATCTCCAAAATATATAAATAGCTCATGCAGCTCAATATTAAAAAAAAAAACAAACAACCCAATCAAAAAATCGGCAGAAGACCTAAATAAACATTTCTCCAAAGAAGACATACAGATGGCCAAGAGGCACATGAAAAGCTGCTCAACATCACTAATTATTAGAGAAATGGAAATCAAAACTACAATGCGGTATCACCTCGCACCCATGAGGTTAGAATGGGCATCATCAGAAAATCTACAAACAACAAATGCTGGAGAGGGTGTGGAGAAAAGGGAACCCTCTTGCACTGTTGGTGGGAATGTAAATTGATACAGCCACTATGGAGAACAGTATGGAGGTTCCTTAAAAACTAAATAGAATTACCATATGACCCAGCAAGCCCACTACTGGGCATATACCCTGAGAAAACCATAATTCAAAAGACACATGCACCCCAGTGTTCATTGCAGTACTATTTACAATAGCCAGGTCATGGAAGCAACCTAAATGCCCATCGACAGACGATGAATAAAGAAGATGTGGTACATATATACAATGGAATATTAATCAGCCATAAAAAGGAACAAAACTGGGTCATTTGTAAAGACGTGGATGGACCTAGAGTCTGTCATACAGAGTGAAGTAAGTCAGAAAGAGAAAAACAAATATCGTATATTAACGCATATATGTGGAATCTAGAAAAATGGTACAGGTGAACCGGTTTGCAAGGCAGAAATAGAGACAAAGATGTAGAGAACAAATGTATGGACACCAAGGGGGGAAAGTGGGGAATGGTGATGGTGGGATGAATTGGGAGATTGGGATTGATATATATGCACTAACGTGTATAAAATAGATAACTAATAAGAACCTGCTGTATAAAAAAGAAGAAGAAGAAGAAAGAAAGAAAAGGCTTATGTGAAGGTAAAGGTAATAAGAACTGGAGTAGCCTCAGATAATCTGGACTCCGTTCACTCTTGAAGTCTTCTTTCTTTATAGATAAGCAAAGAAAGCCCAAAGAGTGACATCAAGCCAACAGTAGGACTAATTCAGGGAGATTTTGGTAAATTGGAGACTTGGGGAAAAATTTCTCCATCAAGTTTTAGGGAGTTGTGAAGAAATTAATATTTACTGGGTTTTGTTGGTGGGTTGATTTTTTTTTAATTTTAAGTAAGTTTTTACTAAAGGGTAGACCTGACGTCCAGAGAGAAAGAGCATTTTGTCATTGATTAAGGGAGCTGAGGGAAGAAATGGTCTGGCTTGGACCAGAGAAAGAAGAGAGGGGCAGGAGAGGCAGGTGTGAGTCTTGGAAACCTCCAGCTAGAGCTGTGTAGTGACCTCAGAGGTGGAGGGCCCAGATACAGCCTGTGCAGAGCCTGGGTTATCAAGCTGCTTCAAGCTAGTCACTGGCCCCTCAGCAATCAAATGAGTGTCATCTAAGGCTGTCCTATCTTAGAAAGTTACTTTGAGGGTGACAGCAGGCAGCAGAAGGGGAAGATCTAAAGGGTGTGGTATTTGTGTGAAAAGAGAAAATCTTGATTGCTAAGATAGTGGTAGGTAAAATCCTGTCAGAGGTGAAAAAAATCTAGGAAGTCTTTCAGGGGTGTCCTGGGTAGGGAAATTTGGGGAAGAGGAAAGGGAAAAAGAACTTTTCATTCAGTCTCTGCCATGGGCAAGGCACAGTGCTAGGTGGCATTTTTTTTAAATATCAATTTTAATGAGATATATTTCACATATCATACAATTTACCCATTAAGATGTACAATTCAATGTTTAAATGTGCAATTAAAAATGTACAATTTAATAGTTTCTAGTGTATTCTCAGAGTTGTGCAACCATCACCAGTATCTAATTCCAGAACATTTTCATCACCCCCAAAAGAAACTCCACACCCACTGGCAGTCACATACCCACATCACCATTTTCTCCCAACTTTCACCCTAGGCAACCACTAATCTGCTTTGTCTATTCTGGACATTTCATATAAACAGAATTATATATTAAGTGGTCTTTTGTGACTGGCTTTTTTCACTTAGCATAATGTTTTCAAGGTTCACCCATGTTGTAGTATATTTCAGTACTTCACTTCTTTTTATTGCCAGATAATATTCCATTGTACGGATATACATTTTGTTTATCTATTCATCAGTTGATGGACATTTGAGTTGCTCTACTTTTTGGATATCATGAATAATGCTGCTATAAACATTCATATACAAGTTTTTATGTGGACATATGTTTTTCTAGAATATATACCTGGGAGTGGAAGGGTTGGGTCACATGGTAGCCTATGTTTAACTATGTGGTGAACTGTCATACTGTTTTCGAAAGTGGCTGCACCATTATACATTCCTACCAGTAGTATATGAGGGTGCTAATTTCTCCACATCCTTGCCAATACTTGTCATCTGACTTTTTGATTATAGCCACCCTAGTAGGTGTGAAGTGGTATCTCACAGTTTTCATTTGCATTGCCCTGATCCTAATAATGTTGAGCATCTTCTCAGGTGCTTATTGGCAATTTGTATATCTTTGGAGAAATGTCTGTTCAGATCTTTTGTCCATTTTAAATTAGATTTTGTCGTTTTATTATTGATTTGTAAGAGTTCTTTCTATATTCTAGATACAAGTTCCTTTATCAGAGAAATGATTTGGAAACATTTTCTCCTATTCTGTGGGTTTTTTTCACCTTCTTGATGTTGTCCTTGGAAGCACAAGATGTTTCTACTTTTCATGAAGTCCAATTTATCTATTTTTTTTCTCTTGTCACTTGAGATTTTGGTGTCAACATCTAAGAAACCATTGCCTAATCCAAGGGCATAAAGATAATTATTTGCTTCTCTGGGTGTTCTGCTGATGTGTGGCAATTTTGGATGAGCTATAAAATAAATACATTTAGTTGAATAATGATTATATCTTTATTCCATAAAACAATCCCAACAATTCCAATGAGAATTTAGCTCCCACCGTCAGCCATCCATCTACTTACTTGTTCAATTCCAGTATACACATGTAGTGATTTCAGATTTGTTAAAATGAGAAGCAACTTTTTTTTAAGATTTATTTATTTATGGCTGCATCGGGTCTTAGTTGTGGCATGCAGGCTCTTTGTTGTGGCACACAGGCTTCTCTCCAGTTGTGGCACGCAGGCTCTAGGGCACGTGGGCTCTGTAGTTCATGGCACACAGCCTCTCTAGTTGAGGCCCAAGAGCTCAGTAGTTGTGGCGCGTGGGTTTAGTTGCCCCACGGCATGTGGGATCTTAGTTCCCTGACCAGGGATTGAACCCATGTCCCCTACATTCGAAGGCAGATTCTTTACCACTGGACCACCAGGGAAGTCCCAGAAGCAACTTGTTTTTTATTAACTAGTGTACAGTGCTTATGTACAGTTCCTTTTGCCTTTAGTTTTATAGACTCCACTCATTTTCTTTATTCCCCTACCTGCTTCAGAGAGGTTGCTTCATATATTTGCAATATATTTAGATTCTTTTATCACACTTTGTATTTCATGCTGGATTCCCCAAACCTCCTGAATGGCAATTAAAACTTGTATACATTAGCACTATTTACAATAGCCAAGATATGGAAACAACCTAAATGTCCATCAACAGATGAATGGACAAAGAAGATGTGGTATATATACACAATGGAATACTACTCAGCCATTAAAAAGAATGAAATAATGCCATTTGCAGCAACATGGACGTGACTAGAGATTATTATACTAAGTGAAGTAGGTCCGAAAGAGAAAGACAAATACCATGTGATATCACTTATATGTGGAATCTAAAATATGACACAAATGAATGAAACAGAAATAGACTCACAGACATAGAGAAGAGACTTATGGTTGCCAAGGGGAAGGGAGGTGCAGGAGGGATGGATTGGGAGTTTGGGATGAGCAGATGAGAACTAGTATATACAGAATGGATAAACAACAAGGTCCTGTTGTATAGCACAGGGAACTATATTCAATATCCTGTGATAAACCATAACGGAAACGAATATGAAAAAGAATATATATGTGTAACAATCACTTTGTTGTACAGCCGAAATTAACACAACATTGTAAATCAACTATACTTCAATAAAATTTTTAAAACACTTGTATGCATTAAACTTTATACTCTTTGTGCTATAAAGTTTTACAGGTTTTAGGTCTTATATTCATAGTATCATACAGAATAGT
Source organism: Aethalodelphis obliquidens (assembly GCF_003676395.1). Lineage (NCBI taxonomy): Eukaryota > Metazoa > Chordata > Mammalia > Artiodactyla > Delphinidae > Aethalodelphis > Aethalodelphis obliquidens. The sequence goes on along the minus strand of NW_020838002.1, from coordinate 7,000,112 downwards.
TTCATCACCCTAAAAAAAATCCCATTTGTTTCACCTATTCTACGCCCCTCCTCCTGAGCCCCTGACAACCACTAATCTGTTAACCATCTCTATAGTTTTGTCTTTCCCAGAATGTCATATAATTAGAATATATACAGTATGTAGTCTTTTCAGACTGGCTTCTTTCACTTAGCAACATGCATTTAAGATTCATCCATGTCTTTTTATAACAAATTTCTTTTAATTGTTGAGTAATATTCCATTGTATGGATATACCAACCTCATTTTTTATGTACTTAAATTTCTTTGAACTTGAGTTAAATCTTGCAATACTCCCCAGTATGGAAATGTTTCATTACAAGCTTTACATGATCAATTTTTTCAATGATCTATTTGTTACTTTTTCCCCTGCTAGAGGCACCACATCTGTACTTTTTCATTGGCCAGCTCCAATCTAGACTAGCTCTCCTCAAAAGAAGCTACAGAATTATGCTCTTGGGTCTATCCTTTGACATCATGCTGGAAACTTCCTTTCTCTCTCTCTCTCTATATAAACCTCTTGTTCCCTGCATCCAACGTCTTCCTTTTTCTTGGTTTACTTCTTTCTTCTAGCTCCCCAGCAGCATCCTGAGAAATAGTGAATGGAAGATACCATCACTGAAAATTTTGGCTTCATTCATTGAGCGTTTGGCTCAGTATAGGGTTGAACACTGAAAATAAATTTTCACTCAGAAAGTGTCAAGGGATTTGCTCCATTATTGCTATTGTTGTTGTTTTAGCTTCCAGTGTTGTTACTAAGAAATCTGACGATATTCTGATTTTGGGGGTGGGGGAGAGAGGTTTGTATGTGATCTATTTTTTTTCTTTAGAAGCTCTTAGAATACTTTATCTATGGTATTCTAAATTTTTACAGCGATGTAATTTGGCGAGAGTATTCTTTTTGTTCATGGTGCTGGGCATTTTGGTGGTCTCTATCAATTTGAAGATTCTTATCCTTTAGTTCTGGGAAACATGTCTCTTTGATGATATTCTTCTTACCGTTCTGCCTTTTTGGAATGCTCACCAGTAGTTTTTAAACTTCTTGAATTAATCCTCTAATTTTCTTATCCTTTCTCTCCTTATTGTCATCTATTGGTTTTTCTGTTCTAATTTCTGAGAGGTCTCATTTATTTATTTATTTATTTATTTATTTATGTTTTGAGGTCTCCTTGATTTTATCTTTTTACTCCTCTGTTTAGCTTTTTCTTTAATTTTTACGATCATATCTTGAATTTTCAAGAGTACTTCTTTCTTATTCCATGATTACTTTATATATACACCACGTGTACATGTCCAATCTCTTTTTCCTATTTATTCACTTCAGTCTCTCTCTCTTGTTAGATATTTTCTTTAAATGTCTGGCAGCCCTTGACTGGCCATTCATATACAGCAGTAAGGCACTAAAAACTTTTGTATTTATTTTTTTAATTTTTGGCTGTGTTGTGTCTTCGTCGCTGCACGCGGGCTTTCTCTAGCTGTGTCGAGCGGGGGCTGCTCTTCGTTGCGGTGCATGGGCTTCTCAGTGTGGTGACTTCCCTTGTTGCAGAGCACGTGCTCTAGGCGTGCAGGCTTCAGTAGTTGTGGCGCAGGGGCTTAGTTGCTCCGTGGCATGTGGGATCTTCCCGGACCAGGGCTTGAACCCGTGTCCCCTGCATTGGCAGGCGGATTCTTAACCACTGCGCCACCAGGAAAGCCCCAGCACTAAAAACTTAATTGAAAGCACCATTTATGGGCAGGACTTCACTTAAGGGAGAGCTCGCTACAATTCTTTTGCTTTTGGTCAAATTGAACTTTTCCAGAGAGTCTATCTCCTATGTCAGCCTCACCCACCCAGATACCTGGAACCCCTGTTTCTGAGCCTTTCATGGGTTTTGTGAGAATTCAGCTTATTGTTTAGGGTGGCCAGTTTTGCCCTTCTGTAACTCTGCCAATCTGTCAAGTCACCCATGTACTTTCTACTTGCACTTTCTACTTCCCTGTATGATTTAAGGCCTCAGATATCTTCTAGTTTCGTCAAAGACTGGGTTTGCATTTCTGATTTCTGTACTTGGATTTTTTTTTTTTTTTTTTTTTTTTTTTGCAGTATGCGGGCCTCTCACTGTTGTGGCCTCTCGCATTGCGGAGCACAGGCTCCGGACGCGCAGGCTCAGCGGCCATGGCTCACGGGCCCAGCCGCTCTGCGGTATGTGGGATCTTCCTGGACCGGGGCGCAGACCCGTGTCCCCTGCATCGGCAGGTGGACTCTCAACCACTGCGCCACCAGGGAAGCCCTGTACTTGTATTTTTTCAGATGAGAATGGGACAGAAATGTCTATACTCTGCTATCTTAAAATAAGAAGTCTTCTAGAATCATGATTTGTTTGAAAAGTTTTGATTCATATTTGTGACTTTAATCTGAAAGTTGAAGAGAATTTGGTTAATTTTCTAAATAGAATTTTATAATTTTCTAAATAGAATTTTACAATTTAAAAAAATATTCATTTATTTATTTGGCTGCACCAGGTCTTTAGTTGCAGCTTGCGAGATCTAGTTCCCTGACCAGGGATCAAGCCTGGGCCCCCTGCATTGGGAGCACGGAGTCTTAACTGCTGGACCACTAGGGAAGTCCCAAATTTTATAATCATTGGGTTGGCTAGTAGTGTTACATTAGGAAATTTTTCTTTATATTAGATTTGCATGATGGCCATGAGCGTTATATACGGGTACCATTCCCAACACGTTTGTACAGTTAGGGCTCTGGGTATAAATGAAGTTAGATGTACTGGTGCCCTAATATAACAAACTATAAAACTTCCTTTTGTGGACAACCACTACGAAACATCTATTACCAGCGGATGGTTTTTGGGGGGGGTATTTATTTATTTGTTTGTTTATTTATTTATTAACATCTTTATTGGAGTATAATTGCTTTACAATGGTGTGTTAGTTTCTGCTGTATAACAAAGTGAATCAGCTATATGTATACATATATCCTCATATCCCCTCCCTCTTGCGTCTCCCTCCCACCCTCCCTATCTCACCCCTCTAGGTGGCCACAAAGCACGGAGCTGATCTCCCTGAGCTATGCAGCTGTTAACCACTAACGATTTTACATTTGGTAGTGTATATATGTCAATTCTACTCTCTCACTTTATCTCAGCTTCCCCTTCCCCTTCCCCGTGTTCATCAGCAGATGTTTTTAACCACATGATAATGTCTACAATGGTTGTCTCTGACAAATTGCCAATGGAAGTGATCCAGTTCTTCAGCAGTACTTACTGTGCATGCTCAGTTGCTTATGGTTGGCACACTGGAAGTTGAGCTGCAGGAGATGGGGGATTAGAATAATCAATCAAAACCAAGGCATCAAAATGACAGTATCAAATACCTTGAGTACTGAATACTCAAGCACTGATGTATGTTTACTGAACAAACTCTGTGTGCCTGTGCTACAGGCTGAAAAATAAAAAGAAATCATGACATCTTTCCTCATGGAGGTTTCAATTCACTTAAAGGAATCACATTATACACATGAGTAACAATGATCAAATAAGTCAGGAGATAGGAGTGTGGCAAGGTCCATCTTCCTGACACTTTGCTGTGTGTAGTGCTAGTAAAATTTGGAGTTGCCAGTGTCCAGTCCCCAGCCTCTTGGGTGTTGAGAAGCAATTGCAGCAGTGGCAGAAAGCACAATTCAGTGACGAGGCAATTGTGGTAGTGGCTACTGCAGCTCCGTGATCCCTGAATAGCATTTTAGGCGGTGTGCCAAGACTTTTTTTTTTTTTTTTTTTGGCTTAACTGTTCAGGTTCTGGCCCCCTGATCTCCACTTTCCTGATTGTGGCAGAGGAAGCAGCATTCTTGAGAGGTCAGTTCTGCAATGTTCAGGGAGTCACACCTAGAGGTACGCCTTGAGCCCACTCCTCCATTTCTTCCAACAATTTTGTAAGTACCTAACTTCCTGTATTTAATCCCTTTCTGCTTAAAACACCTGGAGTGTTTCTGTTTCCTGCAGTGAACCCTGACTAATGTAGAACTAATATTAAGAATTCGAAGTGTTTGATAGAATCAGGTATATTAAATGTGTACTTCAAATGTTTAATAAAATTTGATGAACTACTTATATAATATGCTAAATGTTTGAGGATTTAATCTTTTTTTTTTTTTTTTCTTTTTTGCGGTATGCGGGCCTCTCCCGCTGCGGAGCACAGGCTCCGGACGCGCAGGCTCAGCGGCCATGGCTCACGGGCCCAGCCGCTCCGCGGCATGTGGAATCCTCCCGGACCAGGGCACGAACCCGCGTCCCCTGAATCAGCAGGCAGACTCCCAACCACTGCGCCACCAGGGAAGCCCGAGGATTTAACCTTTTAAATGTAGGTATTAATTGAATATTAATCATAGAATAAGTAAAAATAATGGATCTTACCCTTATACAACGTATGATTAGATTAATAATTATCAAGATTTTTAAGTTTAAAAAAAACTAGAGTTTAAAAGTTAAGCATTTTAATATACAGTCATCCCTCAGTATCCGCAGGGGATTGTTTCCAGGATTCCCTGTGGATACCAAAATCTGTGGATGCTCAATTCCTTATATAAAATGGCATAGTATTTGCATATAATCTAAACACATCCTCCCATATACTTTAATCATCTCTGGATTGCTTATGTCAACAAAAAATTAATCAATAGTCAATCTAAGAGAGAAATGGAAAATTTTATTCAAGCCACCTGAGGATTATAACCTGGGAGACAGTCTTTCTGAAAGCTCTGAGGACTGTTCCTCCTGTTGGAGGTCAAGGCACAGTTACATAAGTTTTTGAGACAAAGGGTTGTACGTCAAAGTAACATATTGATAGTTTGCATAGTCCAACAAGGTGAGTAGTGGGTTATTGTGACACCTTACAGGATTGAGACAGGAACGTTATCTCCTAAGTAGTTACCTTGAGGGCACCAGGAGGAAATTGCTTTTTTTTGGTGAGTAGCCATCTTCTAAGGGGATCTAGTTAATGTATAATGAAGATGCACAATGCCTACTAAAGGGGAGTGGGATAGTGGCTCAAACAGGCAGAGAGAGAATTTTACGTTTAATTTTTCTTGTAATTTTTCTTGCCTTAAAATAATCTTATTCCATCACTTATAATACCTACAACAATGTAAATACTATGTAAATAGTTGTAAATCCAATGTAAATGCTACGTAACTAGTTGTTAGCATACAGCAAATTCAAGTTTTGCTTTTTGAAACTCTCTGGGAATTTTTTTTTTCAAGTATTTTCAATCCGCTGTTGGTTGAATGCACAGATATGGAACCTGCAGATACAGAAGGCCAGCTGAATTGAATATCAATTAAAACATAAGTAAGTATAATAGTATCCGCCCCAATGGAAGTTTCCCCTTAGTAAAAAACACAATGGACAGTTAACACTCTATCTCCAGTCCCTCAGACAGCATCTAGCACTGGAGAGTGTTCAATGAAATTTGTTAAGTGAATGAATGAGCAACAATACCATGAAACAGATTTTATCATCACAATTTTAATGATGAAGAAAGTGAGGTTCAGATAAGCTTACCACTAGGGCAGTAGCCCCTAAAATTGGGTGTATTCACCCTGGTGGTATGTGATACAATACTATACATTTTAAAATCAAATGTCTTATTATGTGCACGATTGTGTAGAAGTCACATACACAATACATTAAAATGTACATATATGAAGGGCTTGTGCTCAAAAATGTTTTATTCATGGTGTGAGTGGTCAGGAAAGTTTGTAGGCTACTGGGGTAGACCGAGGACAAATTGTCCTCAGCAGGGTCACGTGGCTTTATGTTTGTACCCGTGGCATAGAGAGAGTGCTCGAGAAACGTTCTGAATGAGAATGAAAACACAAATAGACGAATCAATGAATAAAAGAAGATGCCCCAGATAATACAACTAGTAAGTAGAGGTGTCAGGATTCAAATTCAGATCTCTTTAGCTCCAAAGTCTGTACTTTCCTAAGAACCGGCTCCTGCTCAGCACACCAGATTAGCAAGGGGGAACCTGAGATGTATTTCCAACTAGTTGGTTAAAAAAAGAACACATGGGGCTTCCCTGGTGGCGCAGTGGTTGAGAGTCCGCCTGCCGATGCAGGGGACACGGGTTCGTGCCCCGGTCTGGGAGGATCCCGCATTCCGTGGAGCGGCTGGGCCCGTGAGCCACGGCCGCTGAGCCTGCGTGTCCGGAGCCTGTGCTCCGCAACGGGAGAGGCCACAACAGCGAAAGGCCCGTGTACCGCAAAAAAAAAAAAAAAAAAGAACACATAGATAAACCCCGAGCAACAAAAAAAAGCATTACATTGATCAGGAGGTTTTTAATCATCCAGTCAGCTTTTCCACAAGGGAGACATCCTTCAGAAACATAGAAAGAGAGCTGCATCACATTTCCAATAGCTACATGTTTGGATAGCACTAGAGGCTGCATTCTGTGTGGCCAGGGGCACTTCTGTTTCTCTATGTGATACATGGAGAGGATGTCTCAACTTCTTTTCAGCATAGGTCATATCTTCCATTTCAAAAACAAAAACAAACAAAATCAATTTAGGCAAGACCTCCAACCTTCTTTTCTACTAAGCTGTCTATCCACAACATCAAATTAGTCACAAGACAGACTCACTTGAGTTTCACTTCTTTCTTCTTCCAAAGAGGAGTAAAGTGGACCGATATCTGAGCCAAAAACATTGAAAATCCAAGCACATCGGTGTTTACAGCCTGAATAAGAACGACTATTAATTATTGAAAACCTGTGTGCAGAGCACTCTACCACTAGTTGATTTCCACATGTATTTCATTTAATCTTCACAACAACCCCAGAAGTATTATTATTATCCCCCATTTTATAGATGAAGAAACAGAGTCTTAAGTAGGTTAAGGGAGTTATGCAAGATCACACAGGTAGTAAATGGTATAGGGGATTTAAACAAAAACCCATCTTGTTCAAAGCACACCTTTCCACCATACCCATACCAGATTTCTGGATTCCAGAATAAGATACGCAGAGAAGTGCCTCTGCCTACGCCTAGCTGCCAAGAAGTAACGTAAGCAAGAAGTAAACCTTGGCTATTTTGCTAAGCCACTGAGATATGGGGATTGTTTTATTATTGAAGCATTACCCAACAGAAGTTTGTTGGTATAGATGTCTTTAAATACAGTGTCGTGAACTTTGAAAACCACTTTAATAACATGGTACGGTGCAAATCATGCTTAGTGAGAGTCTCTATTACTTTATACCATCCCCGAACAAGTACTTACTTTTACTTAAGACAAAGGCTCAAAAGTGCTTGAAGCTCTGCAGGAAAGACCATGAGTCGGTCGGGGCATGGCTTTGGCATTCAAATAGTTGCATACAAATTGGTGCATAAACGTCTAAAGAAATATATTCTTTTTTGTTGTTCTTTTTTTAAATTGAGAAAATCTTTTAAATCTCCTATTTAAATCATAGTTGAGAAACTAAAGAATATCAGTTTGAAGGGACACCAAATTACAAGTCATCTTGGAGGCAGGGGGCAAATAGCTTGGTCTAGCCTTCCTTATACAGCTCATATCAAAAGGGGGCTATTTTTGGTGGAATTTCAAAGTCACAGAGGTTGAGAGACAGTCTCCTTGACTGGGGAGAGGCAATTATATTCTCTTAAGGGCAATTAGAGAACTTTAACAGTACACTGTCAGTGGGCTTCCCTGGTGGCGCAATGGTTAAGAATCCGCCTACCAATGCAGGGGTACGGGGTTCAAGCCCTGGTTCGGGAGGATCCCACATGCTGCGGAGCAACTAAGCCCGTGTGCCACAACTACTGGGTCTGTACTTTAGAGCCCGTGCTCGGCAACAAGAGAAGCCACCGCAATGAGAGAAACCTGGGCACTGCAACTAAGTGTAGCCCCCGCTCGCCACAACTAGAGAAAGCCCGCACGCAGCCGCGAAGACCCAATGCAGCCAAAAATAAATAAATAAAATAAATTAAAAAAAAAAAAGTACATTGTCAGGTGGGAACTGTAACTAGAGTCCCAAATATTTATATATTTACTTGCAAACTAAGAATTTATAAGAAACGTTCTAGAATTGTGACTTGATAAAACATTAACAGAAATATCTATAGTTTTTTTAAAACCTGGATTTAGTTGAAGCTAGGAAAACACATTTTAAGGTGATAAGCAGTTACTGTATCTATAAAGGTAGAAGATATGAATAATCCTTTAGACTGTTTCTTTTCTTTTATGTTAGGAAGCCTACCCAATGGGGCTCTCCAGTTGCACAAATATAAAATAACACCCACTTACCTTGGGAAAAATTATAAAGAAAGCTCCTTTCTGACCGCAGATATTTTAGACTGAGAAGCTGAATATATTATCAGTACTTGGGCACGTAAATCATTGTTTCTGGCAAACACATGCTATACCACTGCAAAATTATTATGGGGGATTAGGAATGCATAGACAGAAATACTTACCTCTATATGGATGTAGATATGTTTTTGCGGGGATGTGTGTTCCTGTTTAAGCTGTGTCTTGCACTATAACAGAAACAGATCCAGGAGACCACATAAAGGATGTTCAAACTTGTTTTTCATCACTTACTAGAAGAACTGAAACTGGAAAAAGAAAAATGTACTGGACCATGTTTGGCTGATGAGGTTCAACCTTGACTATGCAGTGAGAAGGTCCTACATGTGGTATTAATTGCAAACAACCCAGACTTTGGAAAATATATCAATGTTGGCCCATAAGGAGGCAGAGGGAGAGGTTATATTCCTGCAGAAAAGAGAGGGAATTCCTTTAGAAGCAAATATTCTCATTCTCAATTGTCTTATATAAAGATAGATCCCAAGACAGGAAATGGAGACTCTAAATTAAGGGAAAGAACTTTTCCTCCCCTGGAGTCTGGATACTACAAAGGGTAGAAATTAACTTGGAAGGAATTGCAGCTGGTGAGCTCCTGACCACATGGAGGCAGGTGGGGGCCAGACAAGGAAGGATCCCATGGGCATGGGTCTAGACTGTAGACTACACAGGTATCCACATCTAGTAGTCCTCTGGGGCGAGTGGTGGTACTAGCAGCAGCCTGAAAGCTGCTGGGCTCCCAGAACTGTGGAACACAATCTGCAAATTTTGGAAATTTACCTACAAATTCCACAGTGAGTGGACATTAACAGATACTTAGAACAGAACCTGTATGGACTCTTTGCATACGACTTTGCGTCAATGCAAGAACAATTACAGAAACCTGCACTCTTACGACGAGCAATTTTGAGTCAACGAGACGACAAAAAAATGCAACTGGTTGGAACAGAGCAGCACCTTCCCTTCTGGGCTGGGCAGGCTGGCAGGTTACCTTAGCATTACACTGTAGTAATGGCTGCTGAAGCATGTGTAAGCAAAGTATCACTTGAAGAAGTGTACTACTTATGTTTACAACTATTAACAATATATTACCCATCGGGCTTCCCTGGTGGCGCAGCAGTTGAGAGTCCACCTGCCAATGCAGGGGACGCGGGTTCGTGCCCTGGTCCAGGAAGATCCCACGTGCCGCAGAGCGGCTGGGCTCGTGAGCCATGGCCGCTGAGCCTGCGCGTCCGGAGCCTGTGCTCCGCAACGGGAGAGGCCACAACAGTGAGAGGCCCGTGTACCGCAAAAAAAAAAAAAAAAATATATTATTATATATATATATTACCCATCAAAAACACCTACTAGAGAAAGAACATGACAAAACTGAACTTATAAATTAGGTTTAGGCAAAAATTACAAAAGCAGGTTTTTCCCTCTTGGCCAGAGGTTGGCAAACTTTTTCTGTAAAGGGCCAGATATTTTAGGCTTGTGGGCCATGTATTCTATGTTGCAACTACTCAACTCCGCAAGCAAATTTAGAAAAGTAATTCTGAGAGTTTTCAGCTAATCTAACTTTTAAAACAATGAAGGGGGAAAAAACAGTCATACTCTCAAAATTTCAAATAAAAAAATTTTTATTGAAATTATTTCTAACATACTTGACAGCCACATTAACATATAATACCATTACTACTACTAATAATAATAGCTAACACTTATATAGGGCTCACAGTATAAGATAAAATTGCCAAAAAAGATAGCATTGTTAGCAAATAAAGGATATTTGCCATATTTTTATTATAATTTTTAAACAGCCATTTACTCCAATTAAGAAATGTACAATATGATTTGGTGTTTTAATTTTTAAGAGAAAGAACTTAAGCAAGAAGAGGGAGAGAGGGAGTAATAATATCAATAGGAAGAGGGAGACATGGAAGAAATATATCTCTTTGTAATAGATCATTTTGAGAGCTGTTTTCTGGCAAAATCATGTTATTGTTATCCGTAATAGGACAGTAAAGATGGGCAGAATTAGCCAAAAACAAAACAAGAAGAATCAAAGAATGAGGGAGGCCAGTCCTAAAATAAGATTACCAAGACTATATTATTAGATGATTTACTTGGGCTTGAAAAGTGGCTATCATTATTACACTGTGAAATGAAAAACAATCCTTGTACCCATTGTGTCTATCCACTGACAGAAACATGATACAGTTTCCATAGAAACAACATTCTGCTCATCTAAAGTCCCATTATTTTCAAAGAGCAGTCAGGAAATAGTCGATAATATTCATTTTAACAGAAAATGTACTCGTAATAAAGGGAATTACAGCAAAAATCTGTCCTCAACCTAGTTTACTAGGGAAGATGAAACAAATATAAATGAAATAAAAAGATATACCATTAATATTTCTTCTTTTCTCAGAGAATACTAATCACTAAACAGGTGGAACAAGGGAATAGAGAACTATGCAAGTGAACTCTTTCTGGAAGTAACTGCTATTCATGGCAGAATTAAGTACTCCTAATCTTTGTGTCTCTTCACCTAGTAAAGCTAACAGTTATCCCCAGAAATGACAGTAAGGATTGATACACAAATACTGAAAACAGAATTTCCAGATTAGGGAAGGCATATTTCAGTGCAAATTACTCTAGAACACCTCCAAGCCTTAATAACACCTTTAGAGGAATGGTACTGGAGAGTGATTTTGCTGATTGTGGAGATATTTTTTTCCCCAGTCATTTAAAAAATTTTTTATTGAGTTATAATTTATATACCATACAATTCACTTGCTTTACTTGTACAATTCAATGGTTTTTGGTATATTTACAGATTTGTGTAACCATCACCACAGGTAGATTTAAGTGTTAGGAAAATCACTGAAAAACTGAGTCTTGTGATTTCAACCCTTACGGTAACTGACTCTTTGAATTTCCTTTTTTCCCGAAGTAATTATTTCCAGGGTACAGTATAGTGCTTACACTAGTTTATACTTACAGGATTGAATCGAAAGCATTTAAAGTTTCTTTTTGCGGAAGTAACTTTACATACACAGCAACAGTATTGAAATAGGCAGCTTCTAAGAATTAAACTGGTAAAATCCATACTTAATGAATTGTGAGAGCAATTCATAAAACTGTCCGTGACTGTGTAACTGAGGAGTTTAGAAACACTCTAAAGCCCTAATTAAGATGAGGAGGTAATCTCAGGAGGCAAAACGAAGTGGCTGTAATCTGGTCAGCAAAGATCTAATTAATTGTATAGTACACTGTTCAGAGAAAATTTTGCATGAAGATTAGCCTACAGACAGAGAATTGCCAATCTTTACCCAGCACTATTCGGGGAACAGAGATGCAAAGTCCAGAGGGTATGAATCTTCCTGTCTTTGAAGAGGTACACTCTGCTGTGGGGCAGAGATCATTTATCAGGTTTCACCAGGATCTGAATGAGACATCTCTCAAAGCGATTCACCTCATTTTGTTTTGATTCCTTATTTACTAAGAAACTGTCTGATTTGCTTTCCAGATCTGACAAAAAGTTTTCTTGGTGAGTACAATTTGAACATCACGGTTATCAAAAATGAATCTGTTTCACCCCCCAACAAATGAACAAATGGTTTGGTTTATTCGCTTTCTTGTTTTTCACTCTTGTGTACTAAAACATGCCAATCTACTCTGGGACACTGATAGTATAAGATCATACCCTTAAATGTAATAATTTCCAAGCTAATGTCACCCAAGGAGACCTTGATAAACAGCCATCCAGACTTTTCTTGCTACACCCTGACCTTGTCATAGTGAAATAGACCAGGACCCTATGGTCCTTGCCCATCCCGCACCCATGTCCTTAGCCTGCCTTTTAAAAAAATATTTATTTATTTATTTATTGCCTGCGTTGGGTCTTCGTTGCTGTGCGCGGGCTTTCTCTACTTGCGGCGAGCGGGGCTACTCTTCATTGTGGTGCACAGGTTTCTCATTGCGGTGGCTTCTCCTGCTGCAGAGAACAGGCTATAGGTGCGCGGACTTCAGTAGTTGTGGCACATGGGCTCAGTAGTTGTGGGTCACGGGCTCTAGAGCACAGGCTCAGTAGTTGTCACGCACGGACTTAGTTGCTCTGCGGCATGTGGGACCTTCCTGGACCTCGGCTCAAACCCGTGTCCCCTGCATTGGCAGGCAGATTCTTAACCACTGCACCACCAAGGAAGTCCCAGCCTGCCTTCTGTCTGTGGAAAAACTTTAGCCAAAGGATAAGTTTAATCAGAGAAGTGAGAAAATGCAGAAACAAAGAAAACACAGGAGACCAAATAATAATAGTTTAGTCATTAAGCATAGTCAAGGACCTTTAGTTCCTCCTTAAGGGCTATAGACAATATTCTGAGCCACATCCTGTGAGCTGTCTTATAGACACTGAAGCCCCCACCAGGTGGAAGAAGTTAACTACATGATGACCAGGCTGTAGCCATGACATAAGCTTCCACAATTCCGAAAACTGGCCTCAAAGAAATGGAAACAAACCGAACCTGGAACTGAAGATTAACTGTACATAAAACAATCAAGATGACACTGGTAAGACCACTGATGACCAATTTCAAGATGACTGTCAGAGCTGACTGTATTATTTCTGCATGTGGCCCCCTCCCTCTGTCTATAAAAGCTCTTGCCCCAATTGTCGGGGGCGGAGGGGTGGGGGGAGTCGGCCTTTTGGACAGGCATCTACCCTCCCCCACAGTCACTGGCATCCAAAATAAAGCGAACATTCCTTTCCACCAACCTGGCCTTTATTGGTTTCTGAGCAGTGAGCAGCCGAACCCCACTTTCGGTTACAAGAGACCCCAGAACCTACAATTTGGTTACACTCAAACACAGTAAAATAGGCCAAGAGAGAAACAAGAATGTCCTATTCACTCTCTATTAAATTTTACCCTGTATTCTTCTGAACTGAACAGAATCAGAAATGACTGCATTAAATTGGACAAGAATAAATCAAAGCCAATTCATGGTTTTCTTATTTTTCTGGAATGAAAATGCCTTGAAATCAAAAGCACCTATGTTTAAATCACTTCAGTTATTACTGACTTAACATTAATCAACCAAAGATGAATCTGAATAATCATAAATGGATGGATAAAATTAGATAGAAAATGTGCTCAGTAAATAAATATTGAATGTAAGAACCAATACATGATGTGCCTGGAATTCTTTAAAAACTCTCATCTCTTCTGCTGCTAACCAAGTAGGATAGTGCTAGAAATGAATAAATCTGTTGAAATAGTGTCCCTTTTGGTCAGCTTCTCACTGAAAAATTATCAGGGTCTTCTCTTTTTTCTTCTTTTGGCCGCACTGCGCATGTGGGATTCCCTGACCAGGGATGGAATGATGGAACCCATGCTCCCTGCAGTGGAAGGAAGAAGTCCTAACCACTGGACCTCCAGGAAATTCCCAGGGTCTTCTCTCTTTAAATTGAAAGTTCAGTTTAAAAATATGTCATTGAAGGATGAGCTAAAGCAGTGGTCTCCAACCTTTTTGGCACCAGGGACCAGTTTCGTGGGAGACAATTTTTCCGCGGATGGGGGGTCGGGTGGGAAGGTTCAGGCGGTAATGCGAGCAATGGGGAGCGGTGGGAAGCGGCAGATGAAGCTTTGCTCACTCGCCTGCCGTTCATCTCCTGCTGTGCGGCCTGGTCACGAACAGTATCGGTCCTCGGCGCAGGGGTTGGGGACTCCTGAGCTAAAGGACAGACAAAAAAGTACATGCACATATACTCATAATTTTGGAAACCACCAAAGAGATTTCAAGGACTACCAAAGATCCTCTATGGATCTGTTGAGGAGCAAATTAAATTTGTATTTTGGGATTACTAGAAACATTTGTAAAATACATTCAGTCAACTTTCAGAACTGAAAACATGCCCTTCTGCTAAACGATCTATTTTTTTAAATTTCAAAGGCACTTTGGATTTTGAACATACTGTGTTCCTTTCTTTACTGTGACTTCCGGGATGGCCACAGGCAAATTTGCAGTCCATCTCTAGGAGTTCACCAAATTATTACTGCGGGCATTTTGTGTACTAATCTTATCAATGCCTTCATTTTAATCCTCCTCCCTTATTTTCCCCGTGATTTCTCCATCCAGTTTTAGTAAAGTTTTATGGTATCTCTGTAAACTGCCTCACATCCCTGGGGAGAGGGAGTTGCAAATAAATACATAATATGAAAAAAATTATCCTCACACTTAGAGTGCAGATCTGTTTTAGCATATTGATAACTGCAGGGTTGTTGTTGTTTTTCTTAATTTGAATTCATCACTAATATTTAAAAACCCCAGCATTTCATATAAAAATCTAGATTTCAGATGTCACTGAGGAAAAAATGTAAAAAGTTCTTACCTCCCTGGACCAGCATGCTGCCAGGATCAGTCCTGAGCAGCAACTGTGGTCCCCAGTGGTCCCAGTAGTACTCACACATTCATTGTGCTCATTCATATTACTTGAGAAGCCTGGTAATGACTTCAAAAAAAGGAAGGAAATTCAGGATTCTGCAATACACAGAGGCAGGAGCGCTTTTTCTCGTTCTTTGAAAGCAGCTGGAGAAATAACAGGCACAATTCATTCTGCAACCTTCACTGGACCTTTCCGCTGCGTTGGGCCTAGCGATAGGCTGTTGAAGAGAGAAGCAGAGGTCTGGGTCCTGGGTGGCAGGTACCACCAATGACTGGTCAGAGCACGAATCACCGCCACTAGCACAAGGAGTGTTTAACTGAGCTATATACAAAGCTCGGTTCCGAACCGAAAGTGGAACGGTACTTTAGTGTAGTCTATTTACTAGGGAATCTAAGCTGGGTTCCCCTCCATGAGACACTTACGTAAGCAGCCCACGGCCAGTTCGCAGGAGACGGGGCGGAAAGACAAAGTCACGCCTTGGCTCTGCATTGAATCACAGACAACGCAACTGCTGAACTAGGCGCACTCTCCTAGGACGCCCCCGTTTCCGGAGCAACCGCCCGGTCCCGCCCCCTTAGACTCCGCCCCCGTGAGTCTTTCCCGCCAAAGGCCGTTAACACCGCAGAGCATGGTGGGACAAAGCTCTCGGCTAGGTTTCACCAAATCCTTTCAGGGCGCCGTTGCTTTAAGAGACCCATTCCTGGGGAAACTGATTATTCTTTAGGACTCGACAGAGGTTAATAACCCCTTTTATGAGGGCTGTGTATTTAATCTTTACCACTCAGCCGGTCACTTCATTCGCGAACCTCTCCACAAAATCGGAAACGCGGGAACTTTTTTTCCCTTCGCGCGGAGGGTGACGTCGCGCGTGCGCCAGCGTGCCTTTCGCAGCACCCGTTACGCTTCTGCGCGTGCGTAGTGAGATCGAATAGCTGCTTCCTCCCGCTTCTCTTCCTCCCTCCCCCCATATCCGTGCGCCGAGCTGATAAAGGCGCCATTTTGGAGGGGCCGCGGGAGACGTGGTGTAGCTGTGGGCTCGCTCTGCTGTTCGCTAGGCTTGGTGGGAAGACCTGTTCTCGAGTCCGCGCCTTTCGTCGCCGCCATGTCGGGAGGTGGTGTGATTCGTGGGCCGGCAGGGAACAACGACTGCCGCATCTACGTGGGGAACTTACCTCCAGACATCCGAACCAAGGACATTGAGGACGTGTTCTACAAATACGGTGCTATCCGCGACATCGATCTGAAGAACCGCCGCGGAGGACCGCCCTTCGCCTTCGTTGAGTTCGAGGACCCGCGGTGAGGCGGTCAGGGTCTTGCTGCCTTGAGGAAATAGGTTGGAGTAGTTGGGGAAGGCTCCAAGGCCTTCGCATGGAGAATGGGGAGGTGGGCTCTGAGGTTGGGAGCAAGACGAATCGCTCATGCAGGAGTGGAGTGAGGAGCCGAGTCGTCGAGGCTTCTCTTGTGGCTGGGCCCTCCGGACGTCCCCAGAGCCGACTTGCAGGCTCGGAGCGGGAAACTGAGGCGCCGAGGGCTGCCGTAGTGGTCGGCAGCCTGGCGTGCTTCTGGGTGGGGGAGGGGCCATTCCTATTATGCAGCGCATGTGGGCTCTTCCACCCCAGGTGCGCATGTGCGGGGGGCCGCTAGCTCTCCGACCGAGTTAGCCGCCCCTCCCGGTCCTTTTCCTTACCCCTTTGCTTTTCTGTGATCACGCAGGGATGCGGAAGACGCGGTGTATGGACGCGACGGCTACGATTACGATGGATACCGTTTGCGGGTGGAGTTTCCTCGAAGCGGCCGTGGTACAGGCCGAGGCGGCGGCGGGGGTGGAGGTGGCGGGGCTCCCCGAGGCCGCTATGGTCCCCCGTCCAGGCGCTCTGAAAACAGAGTGGTTGTCTCTGGTGAGTTGACCGTTCCGTGCGAGTTGATGAAAGGGGGCAGAAACCATTTTAAAGTTTTCCTTGCATGACCAGTTTGACAAATGCAAGTTTTCATGCCAGGTCTTAAATTATTTTAGTCTTGTGGGTGAATTTAGTAAACAGGGATTGCTGTATTTGAGATTTGCCAAATTAGGTTGCAGTACCTAGAATATGAAGATCCTTACTTTGCAAATAATTTTGGGCTCTTGATTCCAGAATCTTAACAGCTCCTTAACCTAGGATGTTAAAAATAATCGTTAATTTTAAAGTAATCTTTGTTCTAATGTAAATTTTAAGTTTAATGTGAACTTTAGGATAATTGGTATTGAAAATAACTTTTTCAGGACTGCCTCCAAGTGGAAGCTGGCAGGATTTGAAGGATCACATGCGTGAAGCAGGTGATGTATGTTATGCTGATGTTTACCGAGATGGCACTGGTGTCGTGGAGTTTGTACGGAAAGAAGATATGACCTATGCAGTTCGAAAACTGGATAACACTAAGTTTAGATCTCATGAGGTAGGTTATACACTTATTCTTTTCTTTGGCCAGAATTGGATACAGTGGTCTTAACAGTGGAATTTGAAGGTAAGATTCAGGCAAGGGTGTCCGAGTAAACCCAGTAAAGTGCCTCTGGTTTAAGTTACATTGAATTCAGCATGCCTGAAGACAGGTGAAAGCTTAGATCTTTCAATCGAAAGTTCTGTCTATTCAATAGGGAGAAACTGCCTACATCCGGGTTAAAGTTGATGGGCCCAGAAGTCCAAGTTATGGAAGATCTCGATCTCGAAGCCGTAGTCGTAGCAGAAGCCGTAGCAGAAGCAACAGCAGGAGTCGCAGTTATTCCCCAAGGAGAAGCAGAGGATCACCACGCTATTCTCCCCGTCATAGCAGATCTCGCTCTCGTACATAAGATGATTGGTGACACTTTTTGTAGAACCCATGTTGTATACAGTTTTCCTTTATTCAGTACAATCTTTTCATTTTTTAATTCAAACTGTTTTGTTCAGAATGGGCTAAAGTGTTGAATTGCATTCTTGTGTAATATCCCCTTGCTCCTAACATCTACATTCCCCTCATGTCTGATAAATTGTATTTTAAGTGATGTCATAGACAGGATTGTTTAAATTTAGTTAACTCTCCATGCTCTTCAGACTGTGATATTATGTAAATGTCTATTCTGCTCTGGTTTGTGTGAACTGGGTTGTTGGGGGTGTTTGTGGTTATCTTACCTGGGGAAGTTCTTATGTTTATCTTGCTTTTCATGTGTCTTTCTGTAGACATATCTGAAGAGATGGATTAAGAATGCTTTGGATTAAGGATTGTGGAGCACATTTCAATCATTTTAGGATTGTCAAAAGGAGGATTGAGGAGGATCAGATCAATAATGGAGGCAATGGTATGACTCCAAGTGCTATTGTCACAGATGAAATTGGCAGTATTGACCTTATACTAAAAGGCAAGGGTTTAAAATGATTGTACATCTACCTTAAAACACTTGCAAACATCTTATGCAGTGACCTTTAGCTACAATTGCTTTGCTCTTTAAACCTTGGCAATTGTGGCAAAATTACGTTGCCCATTTTGTAACAATTTATTTTGCTCCCTACCCTTTTTTGTTTTAATAGGGACTAATGTGGGAAGAACTGGCTAATTTGTCACAATGCTTAGTTACAACTGTTAATGTGTGACCTGCTGTTGGTGTACATGTGGGTACAGGGTGTCTTTAATTCCAACCGGATAGAGTATAATATCAATACTGCTAAATCTGCATGTCCTCTGTGTGACTGATATAGCGTTGCTACTTCATTTTTTTTAAGACAAAATGAAAGCAAAATATAGAGTTCCAACGTATTGGTGTAGATAATCTAGTTGGGAATACTTTTAAGTCTCACCTTCCCCTTTAAACTAATATTCATAATTGACTCATATGTTTAAAACATTTTAATTTACAAATTAAATTACAGATGGGAGCATTAGATTTAGTTTAGACTTAGGTGGGTAGCAATACCAGTAAACTCAACTACATGACTTTTTGCAACCACAAAACCTGTAATACGCTGTACAGTAACAAGTGTTGGCATTATCAGTTGAACTGTAAATATAAAATGCTTCTTCCAGTTAGTCTCTATGATGATTAAGTTTCTAAAATTTATCTGAACACCATTCAGAAACTTGTTTTGGGGAATTTGATAGTTATTGATGTACATCTGTTAAACTGATGACAGACATAACTCATCATTCCCCAGAAACCTTTTTTGATTACAGTATCTAACATTTTGCCTCCTCTTTTTTGGTTTTGCTGGTTATAAAGGTTTGGATTGGAGAGGGCTCACTGGATCCCAATCCTTGGAGCTGGATCATTGGATTCAAATCATAATGTGGATAGGATAGGGAGGATGAATTACAAGGATTCATGGAGCGGGATCAGATTACCAGGAACATAGGAGTGGATTCCTGCCCCAACCAAACCGCATTCGTGTGGATTTTTTTTTTTTTTTTTTATTCAACTTAATTGGCTATTCCAAAGATTTTTTTTTTTTTTCCTATTTTTGACGATTGGAGCCCTTAAGATGCACGATGGAATTGTGTTTTGCATTTTTTGGTAAAAGGAGCAAAGCGAGGACCTGGAGATATACGCTGGAGCAATCTCCTTGGAAGGATTCAGCACGAGTAGATGGTAAACATTTAAAGGGGAAAGGGGGGGTTTGTTTAAAATAGTAAAACAGTAAGTCGCTTCTAAATTTAAAGAAAACAAAATTGGAGTTGAAGACTAAGTAGGTTTCCAATTGGCTATTGCCGTTTTTCTTTGAAAAAATAAACATTTTTTTAAAAAAACTATGCATGGTTGTCCTTTTTCCTCTTGTAAGAATTTTTACTGGTTGACTAGTCTCAGTTAATACTTTAAATTGATAAGATTCCGATTCTTGTGTTTATGTGTTAGTAAATTAAAGGTTCTTGAAAGGACTTTTCTAATAAATGTTATTAGCTATCTGTTAATTGTTGTGAAAAGTCTTCAGGGGAAGATAAAAAATGAGAATAAGGCAATTGTGTATGTAATATGGTAAGTGAGGCGGTGATCTAGTCTCTGAAGGATAAGTTTCAGAGCTTTGATTTTAAAAATGATGAAAAGCTTATAGATGCTGCTTATTTTGGGTGATCATCTAGACAGCATAGGGTTTTGTGCAAAATTGGGTGAGGACTAGTAAATTAATGGTGTTATTAGCCTTTGAGTTTCTCAATAAAACTAAACTCATCTAAAAAATTGGTAAGTTTTAAATTCAGCACAGATTAGGATTCTTAACGTAAATTACATTTTCTGTTCAAAGTGTGAATAGCACACTAGAAGATTAACTGCTTATTTGAGTAAATCATTGCTAATAAAAAGCTGGGCATTCTTTAGAATTTTGCCTTGGAAGTCTTCTCAACCATAAAGTTATTCTGTATCCAGAACATACCAAAGCAGTGATTACGTCTTGTAGTCTACTGGTTTTTGTATCTTTACCTGATAGCCCCTTGGTGCTAAGTTTTCAATTTAGAGTTGGGGAGGGGTTTTTACTTAGAATTCCTAATCTTCTGATTTCCTGATAGCTAGTCACAACCATCAAACCATTCTTTTTCTACACCCAAAAGGTAGCTAAGTCGTAACATTTCCCTTGGGTGTTAATTATCCTTGGAAGCAGAATTTAAGATTGCTATTCAGTTGACAGAATTTCAAACCTAGGAAACACTAGAAATCTTGGTAGTAGAGAAAATGGGCCCAAAGGGATTTGCATAAGATCACCCAACCAGTACATTTAAGTGAACCTTATGGAATGTCAGGAGGAAGAGGAGGGATTTTGGAATGTCAGGAGGAAGTTCAAAATTAGGATTCCATTTTAAGTATTTAAGCAAAACACTTGGTATAGATTCATTAAGGGAGTAACTCTAGTTATGTGAGAATTCAAAACAACTGTTCAAGAGCAGACAGGCACGTAAAACAAGTTCTGTTTCATCTGTAGAATATACAATTGGTATTTTTTAATGACTAATTTTGGAAAGATTAACATGAGCTAGACTTAAGCAAGCCTGGGTTCATTTGTGTTCATTGAATATTTTGGAAACAGAACCAAAATGAAAATTGCCATCGCTCAAAGTTGGCAAAGTTAAGTTGCCATCACTTAAATTGCATTTAAGCTACGCTGAAAGATGTGCTCTACTACAGGTAGTTCCAACCCCTGACTGAAGTGAGGTAGAAAATATTACTTCCCTAGTATATAGGCTGTTTAAGATTAGAGAGGACGTAACTGTTTGAAAGGTAGAAGGATGCAGGTTTTCCAGTTCAGTAAGACCAGACAGCTAAATGCTGTAAGGGGAGAGGCAGACTTGCTGTTTTTCAGTCTTAGGAAATGGACCTTAAATCTCTACCTAGATTAGCAGCTATTAGAAGAAAGTCACACCCTTTTGGAACTAAAAAAGCTGTCTTGGATTTTCCCCTTTTCTCCCTATTTATGTCCCCTTAGATATTGTAGGGAGCCTATAATTAGTTTATTATTTTCTAACCAAGGAAAAACTTAAGTCTCTAAGAAGCAATTATTTTTCATAACGTCAGATTGAGTAACCCACCTTGCTGTTCAGCCCACATCCTTCTGGAAACAAAAGGTAAGAAACCCATTTTCTGATTCCTAATTGTTTGGGATCTGAATTTTATTAATTTAAAAAAGAAACTCTTTGGAATATGGACAGATTTCCCTCATTTAAAATGTTTTTTCCCCTAAATTTTATAGTTTTAATAATATATTCCATTATTCGTGTATCCACGCATAGTGCTTAAGTTCCATATGATTCTAGAATTTTAACTTTCTCAGTTTTGTCTTTGAAATATATTTGCTCATTAGGGCTGGTGTTCTTTTTTCAAGTTTCTGTGAAGATGAATTTCTTGTGTGCGTTTTTGCTTACTTTGTACATGAAGTTGTGATGAAATTGCAAACAAAATAAGTTATATGTCTGTTATTTACCATAAATAGTATTAAAAGGAAAGAAACTCCATTAGACTGAAGTTCTGTTATAACCATCCTTTGGTTTAGCTTATTTCTGTCATGGTATGAAGAATGCAAAGGCAGAAAACAGGTTCACAATCTCTTATCCCAAAACTCCAAAAACAAAGTTTTTTGTTGTGGAGCAAATTGAATATAAAATGTGACCAAAATCGATGCCTTTGTTTTGCACTTAACTGTGACTGAATTGTCTTCCTGCAGAAATATTGATGTGTCAGTTGCCATAGGTTTTGCTGAGAGTGTTATGTGATAAAGGGTCTATATATGATATATGGTATATATATGCATTTTATAAAGTGCAAAAAGCTCTGAATTTCAAATACATCTGCCCCAGAGAGTTCCGGATAAGGGATTGTAGAACTGTTACAGGATACACAGAGCGAAAGCTGTGTAGTTTTGAGCATGTGAATGAAAACAAACCGGTTACTGTGGATCCTTTATTGATTGAGCTGTAAGTTCCCCGTCTTTTTAGACTGAAGTAGCCACAAGAAAAGGTATGACTCACATTTCTTTATGTTCTGTTGCTATGGTGGACTCTCATCAGTTGTACTCCATTGAAGGAAATATCCTGCCATCCCATCCTATATGGTGGAATACTCTATTTGGGGGTAATTTTTTCTGGTACTTTTTTTTTTTACAGGAACATTGATCAATATGACCCTATAGGAAAAGGTGGGATTGGCATGAAGTAAAGAGATTATAAGGAAACATCTGTTCATTGTGTCTCTCGTGATTGTCTATTGAATAAATAGTAATCCTGGCAAAAACTTTTGCTTTAAATATAGATCCAAGAAGTTAACGGTATACTTCAACCAGCTTATTCTTGTGGTTGAGAACTTGGGGGGTAGGGGGCGGTGCTTCTTGCTAACTTTGAAAGCTATACCCGACAACCTTGAATGTGGTTGTGATTTTGTAGGGATGGAAGGAGAGAAGGATTTTTTTTTTTATTACAAAAGTCGCTTGGTGCTTCTGTAGTCTCTGTCAAATACTAGTTAATTTAGGCAGAAGTAACCTCATAATAAACATTTCAAAATAGATGCCTCACTGGGTTATGGGAGAGAAAAATCAAGCATACCTTTGCATAAGGACGTTCCCGGTTAGGTAGGTATGCAAAACACAAATGAAACAGAACAAACATTTAGAGTTAAGTAGATCCTGGGTGTTTCATCTTCATCTCTTAGAAAAAGTTCTAACATTCAACCATCAGGTTAAAGTATCTTTAACTCCTTTTACAATTATTAATAGAATTACCAATGTGAAGATAGTAGAAACTGAGAGCTTTCTTAGAATGCCTTATTCATCCTCACCAAGTATACTTTGAACAAACATTAATTTTGTAGGGATGCCAAATGCCTAATGAGTTGTTTGGGTTTTTGTAGGGTTTTTTTACAATGGTCTATTCCACTCCCAATTTGAGTAAACGCTAGGGAAATTTACTTAGCCACTAGAGGGAGCTATGATACAAAATCAACCAGGAAATACCCTAGGGTAAAGAATCCATACAGCAAGGTGGAAACTATATTAATCCTCTATATCAGCTCCAAAGTTAGGGTTTTGGGTCTAAGTTTTTTTCCTGAAACTTTACCTTTGCCTCCCCATCTGTTGGGCAGAATTCTTTCCCTTTTCATTTAGGTTTTGAGTAGTACTTGATGAGTAAATCTGTAAATCAGAAAACTAACTGGGTTCTGGGACTTAGGAGAAAATGCAAAAGATGTGAATCTGCTTGTTTTTCTGCCTACCTTGTATATCCAGGTATGGAATAGTAAGGCCAGCGTGTAAGAATTGGGTACAGGAGTAGATGTGTGTGTGCCTCCCCCCCCAAATCTAACCCAAAAATTGGTCATATAATGTAAAAATGAAGTATGCTTTCAGAAGCCTTTATCATTTGTTTTTATGGTGTGAAACACTTTGGGGAGTGAAATTAATCTTTATTTCTTGGCATTACTGAGACTTCCAATGATTGTTAGTGTGCCTTAAAACCCTGTTTATTCATCAGGTTGGTTAGCCTTATTTTTCTGTTCTGCAGGCCTTGTTTCAGTAGGCAGAGTATCTTGTGATCAGAAAGTCAGTACAGACTTCTCTTGACATGTTTATTTAATGCCATTTTATTTTAAGAAAGCCAAAATTATTAGGAACTAACACTTCAGCATTTGTCATTCCCACCACCCCCCCTTCAACTTTACATTGCAAAAATGTAAAGGACACAGGCTTCCTGTTTATTGTCACCAAGAATATTGTATTAAAGTGTTTTAGGCCCACTTGATCCAATTTAGTCAACACCAATATGGGAGCACTTGCCTTAAAACACAAATGTTAGGAACTTGTCTACTTTGAAGAATAAGACACTAAAAGAGGACAAATAAAGGTATTTTAGAAGAGAAAATACAATCAGGTTTACAAAGTGGAGATTACTTTGCTAAACTCACATTTTATGTAGCAAATGAGGCTACAGAAGGTAGTTGCGGACTAGCAGCCTTGCTGCAAATTGGATTGAGAGAACTAAAAGTGCACTAGATTATGCCTTTCCTAATTCTAAAAACCTTAGCTCTGATATCTTCCTGATTTAACTTGTGAAGAGAGACCATAAATCCTAAATTGCTCAAATGAAAATCTAGAATTCTCTTTATAAAATAAAAAGACTAAACTTGGAGATTGTTTTAAGTGCCAGATGGCATGGCAGAATTGTACCCTGAAGTGCTGGGTATTAGGAGAGCGTTTGTAAGTTTGGGATAAGCTTTCAGGTGGTTTATTTAGGTTTAATCCTTTGGAATGGACTGCTACATCAGTTGAACAAAAGACAACCTACCACCTTTAACTAGGACTTGGAAGTCCTGGACTGAATCTGAGGCCATTGGTAACCTGGCCCCTGGCCTACCTTTTAGTCTGATCTCTAGCCTTCCCCCTGATATACTCTATAACCCAGGACTTGGCATTGTCCAGCATTTCTTGTATTTGGTCCTCCTGTTTCTTCCTTCTGCAGTGCCGTCCATCTCTTCTTCATTCGGAGTCAGCCCTCTGCAACGTACCTTGAATAATCTCGAGTCACCTCTCTGAAAACTAACGTCTGTCATACTGTGTTGGCACAGACTTTGTGTATGTCTAGTATAGCATTTATCACCTACCTTGCTTGCTCTATCCACTTATCTACCTTATCTTACTTGATTCATGAGTTTTTACTTTCTAAGGAACCAAGACAGTGTCTGGCACATGATAGTCACTGAATAAGCACTATTGGTCCTTCATCATTGTTCCTGAAGAGTATTGTTCTACTGTATCTTAAAACTTAAGCCAATCTGCCTTTATCAGTGAGTTGTTTACATATATATCTCCTTTCCAACAGGTCATAACCTCATCCCCTTTCCTCCCAGGTACATAGCACAATGCTGTGCACCGAGGAGGCACTCAGTTCAATTGCATTTGAAGAGAAACCTAGAAATTCACATTACTTTACTTCCCTTTCTGAGTATCTTGAATAAGTAACCAGTTAATAGAGTCCCAGTTTCTTGTTTCCAAGTTGGAAATAAATCCTTATTCAGTTGATACTTATAGAAAAATCTAAGTAACATTAAGACATTTTCCATCCTTTTACCTCCTGGTATGTTTCTAACAATTTTTGGAGACTTTTTCTTAACTTGAATTACAAAATAAGAGTGACGTCCACAGCATAAGACTAGGAATGTAAAATGTTGGTTAGCAGTACAGCAAGCACACTACCAAAAAAATCTTAAATGACTCATTTGTCCTCTAAAACTAGGTAGTAAACATGCAGCAATGTGAGAGTCAAGTGCTGCGACTTAATATCACCAGTTATTAGCCACAGTACCATTGTATCTATGACTTGAGCTAGATAGAGATTCTGTTTACTTACCAGATAGAGTTATTCAAAATGCTGTTTGGATTTGTGTCCCATCTTCATTTGCCATACTGGCATCCTTGTCTGTGCACCCAAATTCATTACTAAAGTAATGAAAAACTAGTTAACTGGTTTTGATGACCCGTCTCCATCCTGGCCATCAAATCTGATCTTCCTAAAACTGTCACTCCCTAGTATGAAACAATGGGTTATAGTCTACAATTTAGCACCATTTGCAATCACATCTTCCCCTGCTCTGGCTGATCTGGTAAATATTTTACTGACCATGCTTGTTTTTACTTCTGTGTTTTATGTTTTCAGACTTTTCTCCTTCCCTCTTATTAGCACTCACCCTGCAGCTTCAAATCCTTATCACTATCAAGTTAAATTTAATTTCTGAAACTATAAAAAGCAAGCTTCTAAACCCATATAATAGCTCTCTTCTCTGTGATGCATTTAATCTCCTCCCAATCTTATGACTGTTGAAATTTTTGTTAATTTTTTCTACCCAGTGGAATTTTTGTCGTGTTTGTATTTCCCAGTGAGCCAAATGTTTACTTGCCAGATAGGGTTCTTCAAAATGCTATTTGGATTTGTCTCCCACCTCCATTTGGCCAAGTTTAATAAACGTTGATTGACAAGAGAAAGAACTTAGTACTCCTTAAAAGCAAAGTGCTATAGAAACCTATTTTACGAACTGTTGGTTAACTGGGTAGATAATTGGAGAAAGTAATAATCCTAACATTGCATCAAATAATTCCTCAGATATGAAGCTAGGAAATGCAAATTACTGTTGACCCTTAATGCCAGGGTCAGGGGTGACCCTCCACGCAGTGTAAGATTTCCAGATAACTACAGTCAACCCTCTGTATGTGCAGTTACGCATCTGTAGATTCAAACAACCGCGGGTTGTGTAGTATTGTAACATGTACTGAAAAAAACACGTATAAGTGGACCTGTGCAGTTCAAGCCTGTGTTCAAGGGTCAACTGTAACTTAAATGCGAGCCTAAGCCAAGTATAATTGGAAAAGTAAATGTTGCCCCCAAAATCATTCTTGCAAAGTCAAAAAGAAAGTTGTTCTGTTGCAAAAGTTGTTACTTTTCAGTACAGATCTCAAGAATTGATGCCATTGTCTCCTAAAAGAGCAGAGGAGTTCGCTCTCTTGCTGCTTTCTCCTGGGTCTCCTTTTTCCATCTTTCTTGCTTAAGCGTGATTCTTAAAGAAGCCTTAAATTCTCTCTGAATTTAGTGGTCCTGTATCAGTGAGAACTTCTACAGATTTCTCGTTGGGATTGAATTATTTTGGTTCTTTTTTATTAGTAATCTATAGAGGCATTCACGTACAGAGTGAAAAAACTGGGTAGTATTTCCTTGGTTTGGGAATCTTAACATTACTCCAGGACCCTGACCCTGGTCTTTAGGCTGATAGAGGATCAGCTAGCATAAGCAGTTCTCTCAAAGCCAAGAGACTCAGCAAACATTTAGCAGACACCCACAAGTCTTACAAGCACCCACATTCCTTGTGCCATTAAATATTCTTCCACCCCTTCATGATCAGCTAAAGACAAAAGCATTCTTGGACTAACTGCACTGTATTTTTCCTTTGCTTTTCTTCAGCATACTTAGTGTCACATAATGCATACACTTGCATGTTGCCATTAAGTTGTCTGGTTGTCTCATGTATGTTTTATTTCCCCCAGCTACATGGTAAACTCTTAGCGAAGACTATGTTAATAACTTTTTGACACTTTTTCCAAGATAGTATGTTAGTACATACACACCTTAATAAATATTTATGGATAAATAAGTATGTTCATGAAATCCTTGGCAGGTGGACTGCATAGCTTAGATCTGATATGCAGTGTGGTCCTCCAATCAGATTGGGCTTATTTCCAAAGAAGTGACTTAAAGGGTTCATGCCCTTTTTACCTTCTTAATGTAAAATTTGGAGGGAAAAATGCAAGGACATAGGACAAATACTTCATCATTCGTAATGGAAGTAGTTGTTTTATGAAGTGCTTTGACTCCTTTTAATTCTCAAATGTTATTAGCCTTATTTTGGGGTTTGAGGAAATAGGCTCAGAGATGTTAAAGTGACAGGCCCAGAAATTGAATCTATGTTTTCTAGCGACAAATTCCTGTTTATTTTATTACTACATTGCTTTTTTTTTTTTTTAAAGGACAGCGTTTTTCCAGTGGGGAGGTTGTTGGGGGGGAAGGTAAGTCTTTGACCCAAATGATCACCACCTGTAATGTCCACCTGATGCCACCAGGGTGTCCCATGGTGCTGTCTTTGATCCATGTTCTTATCCGAGTTGATGGGGGCTGTTTCAAAGCTGGTGTTAATCTTGTCAGAGTGGCCGTGGCCCAGAGCCCAGCAGCAAGAAAGTGGGTCTTTCCAGTGTGCAGTGCACAGCTAGCATCAGAGAAGCTTTTGACCCCCTCTGGTCAGGTTGGCCCCACAGAAGGATAGCAGGTCAGACAGCGGCCAGAGCCTGGTCAGTCACTCTTACTAGGCAGCAGCCCCACAGACAGTAGCATAAAAAAGGTTCTGAGAATGGGTAAATGTTTATAAACATGCATTTGTTTTGTTAGCTGAGTATACACTTACACAAATTTGTATTAGCAAAATAGATCCAATACACAAAACTGGACTGAATTACTTTACCAGTTTTAAAAGCCAATGCATGGTCACTTCCCACTTTCCAGTTTGCAGTAACAGTCTGGATTATACTTAGCCCTGAGCATACAGCCTCTTAAGCATTAGTTTTGATATTCAGCAACCTTAGATGACAATCTTCAGTATCAAAGCTATCACGTGAGAACCAATGAGGTGCAGTCTCATTTAGTATTAGAGCAAGTAGCCCCTTTAAAATTTTCCTTCCCAGTGATCTTATAAGCACTTTGTATAAACGTCTAACTGTTCTATAATTATTTCTTTCCAAGTTTTGATTTTTCTACTGGAGGAGATTCTTAAAAAGTATTCCAGTAACTGACTGGTACAGCTCCTGGCGTTTAATAGATGCTTGATAAATATTTGTTTACCGAAATAGGATAATAGTTATGGCATAGTCCTACTCATGAGCCATTTTTCTAAGAGAATCCACATTAGGAGGTCTTTGTTTTGTCTTCAAATTGATTAGAATCCATTATGAACTAGGAAGTTAGTCCCTGGGGTGTCCCGGCTGGCCTTTCAAAACCTTGAGTATGTCATTCTGGGTTGGAATTAGCACAGACTGAATTTGGTCTGTATCTGCTGATTCTCTTTAGGTATCATCCGTGCAATATCTCTAGGACCAGGTGTTTACCAGGGCTCTTAGAGCCACCAGGAGAGACTAAATTAAACTTTACTGATTGGAGCTCTTGGACTTGGGAGTGCCCTTTTCCCTCTCCCCTCCCTGTTTCCCTGGGTAAGTTTCCATCCCAAAATTCCTGCAGTTTTAAGGTCACTGTGGAACAAATCCCAAACCTACCTCTAGTAGTCAAGGTTTCCTTTCAGTTTTTGCAGCTATTCTCTGGGGAGAGGGCTAAACACAGATTGTAGTACCAACATGGATCCTTCCATATGCTTTGTTTAAGTGATGAGAATAACTGATCTTTAGCGAAATGAACTTTTGTATAGGACATATATGGGGGATTCCTACAGCTTCATGAGTTTTGCTAAAGGTACTATTTAGGTCCTGGACAAATTACTTTAGGAATAAAAGTCAATTCTGATGCAAACAAAAAAAATCCTCTTGTCCCTGAGAAACATAACTAAGTATAACTAATTAATAAACTAGTTATTTATTTAATAAATTGGTCTGAAGATATTCTTCCATATGTGAAGAATAAGCATATTATGCCTTTCCCATCTAAAGTGGAAATCACTAAAAGGCAGAGAGTGTTTGTATCGCAACCCCTAGGATTCCTGTTTCTGGGATTGCCTCGTACCTGATACTCAGGGAGCATTTTCACCGGCTTGAATTGAGTACTCGCCATCTGCTCTCTGAGCATTCGCTGCTGAATGAAAGGGGAGAGAAAGTGAAATGAGAGGTTGGGTGGGGGGCAAGGAAGCTGGAAAAATAAGAGGAAGCAGCTGGGAGCTGGGGAGTTGGGGGGGATGTAAGGTCAGTAAAACAGAAAGCTAGCAGAGGACAGTGTCAGGCCTTGGAGGTAAAGGGCTAATTCTGTCATCTAGTTGAGTAGAGCCATGTGTGCTTTGTTAAAGAGACTAAAATTACTTCAGAGAAAAATCTAGATTCTCTGAATCTGACCCATCTTCCCTGTGTACCATAGTAAATTGTTCATCAAGTCAAAATCTAGGAATTGTGGTCCTCTTTCTTCAGGTCTAGCAAAGAGCTTACTGCCACTGCTCAGGCAACCAAGGGTGAAATGCTTCAAGTAGTATTTGTGGATAGCTGGTAAGCTTGATGTTTTATTCCCCAGCTTAAGGAGTAAATGCTGAGTACAGCTGTTGTCCCTGTGTAGAGCTTTAACAACCAGCTTGCCAGGTTCCCTGCACCTGCTTACATGCCTGGATCAGATAACTGACTGGAGAACTTTAGGCAGCTTCTAGTTCAGAGACTTTTGAGTCAAGAAACATCCTTAAAGAAGCAGATCTCTCTCCTGGAGCCTTAGCCAGATCTTATGCTGTTCTGGCCTTGTGTTGCCATCTCTTGGCATTGCTGCCTAGAATGGAGCAGCCTACGTAAAGCTTAGTCTAACTAGTCTTGTGATGTCACATCAGTGTCTTAGGTCACCACTGTTCATGTCCCTCACCCAAGGAACATACTGCATAGGTTCCTCAACACTTGTTTCATTATTTCCTGTTTCCTTCACTACCAGGAATGGAGGGATCCTCAGTCAAAGATCATATTGACCCAATGAGGCTTTTTTTTTATCTAGGCCAATGAAAGGGAGAGGAAGGAGCACCAACTCAGAAAGAGGGAGCCATAAGATCTGCATGTATTAATATGGTAACTCTTTGGAGACTTCTGAGAAACAGAATCCCATATGAACTCTGGACTATCCTCAAGTCTGATAATGAAGAAGAAATTGAAGAGATGTTTCTGTTGGGAGTTTGGGTAAAGAGTATTCACTTGATATATGTATGTTTTTGCCCTGCCCCACTCTTCACAAGAACATTTGGACAGGCATTAACAAGTACTAATTTTTATTTTTTAATTTTTTTTGCAAATGAATCATTTTTCTGGTAACGCAGTTGGCTACCAGCACAATGCTGTTTAGTGTCATTACATCCCTCTTTTAACCAGTGGAATATATTTGGGGTGGAGGCTATAACCACTGAAAAGAGCTTTTCCTTTGTACCAAAATAACTGCTTATGTAGGGATTTAATTTATGTTTTTGACTTATTAGCATGATGTAACTGAACTAAGCTTTTTTTGCGGTACACAGGCCTCTCACTGTTGTGGCCTCTCCCGTTGTGGAGCACAGGCTCCGGACACGCAGGCTCAGCAGCCATGGCTAACAGGCCCAGCCGCTCCACGGCATGTGGGATCTTCCCGGCCCGGGGCACAAACCCGTGTCCCCTGCATTGGCAGGCGGACTCTCAACCACTGCGCCACCAGGGAAGTCCTGAATTAAGCTTTGTAGTTGTTGGTTAAGGCCCACGAAGTTTGCGTGACCTGTTAAGTGGCAACTTTTTTTCAAGCTCAGCCATTACCCTGGACTTGGGGCATCTGAGGGCAGGGAGGAACAGGTGTCCAAAGGAGAAATGTTGGTGCCTGAGAGTATGTTTTCCAGTTGTATTGAATTTCTTACTTGGTGTATTTTTGACCTATCTTAGTTTCTTTCCTTCTTGTGTCCTATGCTGTTTTGCTTGCTATTTGTTGGATGTCCTCTGACAGCCATTCAGGAGTTGTAAAACGGAAGGTATTTCTACTCAAATGCTTTGTGGAAGAAACTGATAGGTTAAGCATTGATTTCTGGCAGCTTCTTTCAAAAAGAGTTAAGGTGATAAATGTGTTTCCATTGGCTTTGGATATGTTTTGGGCGTCTTGGGTATATGGCCCTTCTTACAAACAATAGAGTGTTTAAGGACCCTCAACTACCAGTTAAACTAAATGTCTACTAGGAAAATGGGTAGGTTTGTTCCCTGTCCCTTTGTTCTCTGTGACTGTTCCAGCCGTCAAGGAACTTAAATTGGTGTTTAGGAAAAAAAATTCTTCGTTGTTTCCCCTTCCTCACCTTACCAGTTAAAACAGAAATAAACTAGTGATGACACTTCAGGTGGTAGAATTGAAACACAAATCCAGCTTCTGGCCACATGGGCCACAGGCAAGTGGCTTAAGCCCTTAGTGTGGGGAGGTGGGGTGGGGAGATTACTTCTGCTTTCCTCCCAGAGAGGCTTGTTTTTGTCTCTTTTTTGGGCGTGTGTGTGTGTGTGTGTGTGTGTGTGTGTGTGTGTGTGTGTGTGTTGTTGCCTTTGGTCTGGTAGGGTGTGTGTCCCTTCTCCCCGATTACACTGAGGCTGATAATGCAGGGTAACATTTCTCTCTGGCCAATGTTTTTGGTATTTCTAAGTATTGCAGTCTTGCCTTTTACTAGTAGATCTGTTCATTGTCACTTCCAGCTTTCTTGCATGAAGAGTTTGTTCATTAACTGCCAATTTAAAGCTGCTTCTAACTAGATAGACTCTATGGACAGTTTTGGATTTGATTTGGTTTTGGTTTGTTGATTAGTCTTTCTTGGGAAGGGTAATTGACAATAGCAGAGATAGTTTCTATGCCTAGGATTCTGCATCTAATCTTAATCCTTAACGTACTCACAGGATTTTAAAATCCTTTCCAAAATGGGAAGGAAATATCCTGTTACTTTCTAATGTTTGCTAAAAGTTGTCCTTGTAAATGCTGATCTTGGTAGGTTTCTTCCTTTGTCATGTGTCCTTAGCCTTTTGGCCCTTTACCTTAGGGCTCTTCAAAGGAGAGGGGGATGGGGCAGGGGGAAAACCTGTTACTTTGAGAGAAAGTAAGAACTGGCTTAGAGCTCTTATGCAGAGTTCCTAGCCCCAGAATTAATCTAGAACCTGACTCAGTAGCACCAATAAAAACATCTGCTTAGCACCTGTTATATTCCAGGAAATGTTCTAAGCTTTTTATACACATTTCTCATTTAATCCACAGTCCTGTCTCTGTGAGATAGGTATTTATTTTGTCCTCATTCTCCAGATGAGGAAACTGAGGCCCTAAAAGATTAAGTGACATGTTATACACACTGGGGCAGGGGAGATGGGAAAGAAGAACCTGAACAGGGTGGGGAGGGAATCTGAATTTTATTTGGGTGGATGTAGGCACATATATTTTTTGGCTTAGACACCAGACATTTCAGTTATACATCATAACTGGAGGTAACACCATTGATTCATTCACTGAAAGTTGTTTACAATAATCAATAAGAATTTATTGTCTTCAGACATTGCTAGTGTTTTGATTGGACCCCAGTATAGTCTGTGGAAGCAGGCTTGAGGAGGGGTTCATTTTGTTTGTGGTTAAGGATTTTTTCTGTCCTAAGAATGGAATCTTTGACCCTCCTAATTTCATTATATTCCTCAAAACAGTTGGAGCTGATTGTTTTTGAGTACTCATTCCAAACTTTTGGATATTTTCTCTGGAAAATATCCTAAGATTTAAAATTTCATCTGAATTTAAAAGATTGTTAATTTTTATTTTATTTTATTTTTTTTTTTAATTTTTATTTTTAATGGGAAAGAAAATTCGGAGCAATCAGGAATTCTGGTTTCATCTCATGGATAGAGATAAAAATTAGCCGTTTACCTCAAGAAAAGTGATACTTCTGAATCCCAGCTCTTCAGTAATGAGAACTGGCCTGCTTTTACTTGACCTCTACTTTGTGGTAGTGGGGAGACCCCTCTCCAGAGGTTGTGAGAAGGATTGCTAGAGAAAGGTTTTCTAGATCCTGGGAAAAGAAGTTCAAGAGAGTGTGGCAATATTGTCAGTAGAAAAATGGTCTTCATCAAGTACTAGTCTTATAATCCTGAAACTTCATTTTCACCACAGTTTGAAAGGCAGCAAAGTAGGAGAGGCTATACAGGGAAGGGAAGACTGAGGAGATGTATTACAGAGACCTCGAAGTGAATACGTTAAAACAGGAAAGAAGGTGCATTCATTGAATGAAAACAAAAGAATACGAAGTGTCCGAGGTCAGAGCAAAAAGGTTTTAGTTGACCTAGTTGATTCCTTAGGTTTACATCTTAGTTCTCTCCTTATCTTGTATGTATATATAAACTTAGGCTTCCTGAACCATTTTATTTCTTTCCAAAAGAGACTAATGGACATTTATAGGAGACATAGGGGCCACTGTAGCAGTTTAGCTGAGGAATGTAATCAGAAACTATTCATCATTTTCTGTCCCCTCCTGTCTTAGGCTGACTGGTTCCCTGATGTGTTACCTGCTTCTGCCACTGATCCAAACTGCAGAACTTCTCATTCGTTCCCAAGGCCTCCAGGCAGTGTCCAGTAGGGAATCAACTCTAAAAGGAACCAGACCAACGTTTGCCAGCCCCTTCATTCTGGTGACTGAGGGAAGGAAAGTGTGGGAAGGGGGTATATATGTGTAGTCGATGGAAAGGAAACACAGACTGTCAAATTACTATACCTCTTCAGTTTCTTTTACCAATAGAATTCTTCAACCATATTATTTTTTATTGTGTATGTATGGGGGAAGTTGGAGATGGTGACCTTGATTAGAATGTGATTTAAGAGGAATAAATGGAGGGAATGAGATAAGAGACAGTCGGTTATGAAAGAGGTTGAAGTCTTGAAATAATGTGACCATCTGTGGAATTTTTTAAAGCCAGAGTTTACAAAAATATCACTGATAGAGGCTGCCTCCTCATTTCCCGCCACAGGAGACTTCTTGGACTGGAGGCACTTGTTTAATAACAGCTTGTCTTTGATAGAAAATGTTCAGGGCATCATCGTACAAAGTTCCAGTAGCAGTGACGCCTACACGGAAGACTTGGAACTGCAAACAGAGGCTGGGGTCACCTCAGTGACAACTGGCGCTGTCCAACCAGAAGTTCGATTCTTGTTTTGGGGGGTGAGGAAGTAGACTGTACTAAAGCACTAAAACAATTTTTTGTCTGTACTTTCTCTTTAATTAAAAAAAAATATTTTTGTTGGCGGGAGAGGGGGGTGTTCGATAGAATTTCACATCATATCTGGAGTTAAGAAGAGGATGGGGAAGCTCAGCCCTTCACCCAAGAATAACCCAGTAATGACACCTCTACGCGTGGGAAGTGTTTCCCTCCGCACAGGGAGGATCTGAGGCTGCACCCCAGTGGGATTCCCTGCTTGAGTTGGAAGGCCACTCAGAGGTAGATGCGTATCCAGCAAGAGTGCGGAAGGTTTCGCTGGAATGAAATACCAGAGGGGAAAGACACTGCAAGTCGAAGGGGCTTCCCCCAGTTTGGAGGTAGGGGCTGTGCTGCGCGAAAGGAACTGAAGAGCCCGGGGGCCACCGTGGCCTGTGCCTTCCGCTGAGGGCCTGAGAGGGACGCGATGCTGTCGGGCACCGGGTTTGAGTCACGGGAGCTGGCCCGGCCGTGCCCAGCGAGCCAGCGCCAGACCCTGGCGTCCTCCATCTTCTCTCCTGAGCTCCCCCTGTTCCAGCTGCCTGAGCCACGGACCGCAGCACCACACACCCCCGCGGGGGGGGACGCCGCGCCCCATCCCCGCCCCCGGCCCCACCCCAGCCCCCCCGCGGGGGCCCTGACCCCACCGCCCGCAGGCACTGGCTGAGCTCCGAGGCGGCGAGCGGGCCGCGGGGACGCCCGGGAGGGGTCCGGGCCACTGGGGGCGGCGGCGGCCGGGTCGGGGCTCCCCCCCCGCCCGCGCTCGCCGCGGCGGTGGTGCGTCCCGGAGGTTACCGGAAGTGGCCGCGCTCGGCGCTGCCATGTTGAGGAGCCGCCGCTGCCGCTGCCGCCGCCGCCGCCGCCGCTTTGTTGTCGCCTCCTCCGCCTGAGGAGGCTCCCCGAGCGGGGGGGAGTGGGGAGGAGGGGGGTCGGCCGCTGCAGCCATGGAGGCCAACTGGACCGCGTTCCTGTTCCAGGTACGGGGGGCCCCCCCCGGGGGGGACACGGGGGGGACAGGGGGGCCGGGCCCGGGGCTGGCGGGCGGGCGGGCGCTCCTCCTCCCCTCCCTCCCGGCTCCGCTCTCCGGCCCGGCCTTAATCCCCCTTTGTTTTTCCGCCCGCCCGCCTCGGCGGAGCGGGGCTGCTGAGGTGAAAGGAGGCGGCCTCACGGGGTGCGGGGAAGAGAGCAGGCCTCGGGGTGACCCCCGGTCCCCCCCAGCACACAAACACACACGCGCACACACACACACACACACCCTTCCCTCCCGCCCTGAAGGGGAAGGGAGGAGGCCGGTCGCTGTCACCAGCCGCGGCCCAGAGAAAGGAGGGCGCCGGGCCGCTGGATAGCGCGGTCCGCTCGGCCACGGCGCGCCGGGCCCGGGCCCGCACCGTGGGGTGAGGGGGGTCCCCGGGTCCTGCTCACTTCCCCCCCACTTCATCCATCTTTTCGCTCGCTCTCCGTTCTTTTCACCTCCCTGTCTTCTTTTTGTGTGTATATGTTGACTTTCTGACAAGCCCCCCCCGCTCGAGTCCCCGCGAATAGCGGGTATCCTTGGGCTCCCCGCCACTCCCCCTTCCCGCCGCCCCCCTCATGTTTACCCAGTTGGGGGGTGCTGTAAACGTGTATCCCCTCCCCAAACTTTTTCGTTGGATTTACGTGTTTTCATTCCCAAGCCAGTGCCGAGCCTTGGCAGCTGACACCCTCTCCGTCTGTCCAGCTCTACCGCCGTCCCATTCAGCCCGGGGAATCCCCCGGCCGGGGGTTGGGGGGGGGCGGGGGCCCGGCACTCCGGGAGGCCCCACCTTCTGCTGGGGCGCGTTTCTCTCTCGTCCCACCTTTAGCGTTTCCTCCAACCAAGTGGGGGAGACGGCCAGTGGAGAGAGCAAACAAAGTCCGCTTACAGAGCCCCCAGATGAGTCATTCGTGGGGTGTTGGTCTTCACTTTTTGCAAGAAACTTGAAGGTGACTGTAGCCGATGCGTTGGCAACCTTCTTGCCCGCCCATCTGAGGTGGGGACCCCTATTTGGAAGACCTAGAACTTATTTTTTCCCCGCTTCGTTTCTGTTTGAAAACGAAGCACTTAATGGGTAGTAGTAATGAGCTCACGGGGAAACTTAGGAACCGGAGGTTAGGAAGCTC
This sequence comes from Aethalodelphis obliquidens, assembly GCF_003676395.1. Classification (NCBI taxonomy): domain Eukaryota; kingdom Metazoa; phylum Chordata; class Mammalia; order Artiodactyla; family Delphinidae; genus Aethalodelphis; species Aethalodelphis obliquidens. The sequence goes on along the minus strand of NW_020838002.1, from coordinate 6,963,285 downwards.
GTCACTTTAAGTGCGTTCTTCCCGCCTCTCTGAGTTATTTTCCTTCTTTGAATAACTTCGTGAAATCCCAAATGCGTAGCTTGGGCGCTTGAGACCTTTTGGAACTAACCAGGAACGGATGCAGAATTTTCAAAAAAAATCCTCCCAGCCACTGGACCCATCCCAGTGGAGTTAATATAAGGAACTGGATAATTCAAACAGTGCCTACTGTGTAGAGATGGTTTATTGTTTTAAGACATATTCTTTCGAATGTGAGTAATTTGATTTTTAAGTAATTGAAATATATTCGGGCTTCTTAAAATTGAACATACCCAAAATTACGGAATTCACTAACTTGGCCCTTATTGTGATCTTGTGTTGTTTTAACAAGTGCTTTGATGAGCTTGATAATGTGATAAGTCAACTTAAAAATGCATTGGAAAAAAATGATACATAACTAGCTTGCATCCAGGTTGGTGTAAAGGTGGCAAATGCCCTCTCTAGAAAAAGCTTTCAAATGGTCATTTTAAAATATGGGATTAATGGGCCACTGCAGTGATTTTTCACATGAGGAATGATTTAGATTTACCATATTAAACGTGCTCTCAATGGAGATTGGAAAAAAACGAGAGTTCTTTATGTAAAGGAAAACCCCGTAACTAATTTTTGGAAAACTAGTTGAAAAATCTTTTGGAATACTTTTATTATTCTTTTCCTGGGGAAAGCAAATGCCAAGCATTTAATGATCAACTTTTTAATTAGATTTTATATTATTTAATTTTTTTCAGCTATTAAAATCTTTTTTTCCACCTGATGGAGAAGTGTGAAAGCTAATATTTGATCCTGGGCTTGGCAATGTGTGCAGTGAAAATTGTTGGAAAACTTATAATTTAGAGCCGAGGACAGTTGAATGGGTAAAGAGAATATTTCAGTCTTTTCTCTGGAAAGGTATGAATAGACTTACTCAGTTCCAGTTTTAAGTAATTTTCACTGGGGAAATGGAGAGTTAAACTCTCTCATTTGTTTCCTGGAGCGTCCTGTTGAATTTATATTTTAAAACAATTTAATACCTGCTTGCTTTCCAAGTAACCTGGTGGAAAGTGAAACCCATATCTGTTAAAGTGTTTGATGAATGATTCTCCTAATAGGACATTCAAGATATGACTCACTGATGCCAGTTTCCTTCAGAACAAAATCTTTTACCCTCTGGCACTGGAGATTTCATGGTGCCATATCCTACCACCCTGGGTGATGAAATAACATTTCTGTTTTGTTTTTTTTGCCAGCCCCAGAAGAGGAAAGCTTGGGCAGGGTTAAAAAAGCCTTGCAGTTGAAAGAGATGGGAGATAAAATTAAAACTTTGGTTTGATGATGCTAGTCAAATAAAAGTCTACCCAGAAGTTACATATTTTTAAAAATCACTTAACGGAAGGCAGGCCATGGTTGTTATTTTACTCTGTCTCTCCCTCAGAGAACAAGTTGGGGAAACCCAGTTCCCCTCTTAGAAGGCTTCATATAGAAGTGTGGGGATCCTAGGAATCCTCAGAGAGTGATTCCCGTAGTGGGCGAGGCATTCTACAGCATTTCACCCGAGAAGCAGGGACCTGGTGTGACCCTCCTGTGAGAGTGAGCTTCAGCAATGCTGTAAAAATACTTTATGTTGCCACAGACATCTGAATTGGTAAAATGGCAGTAAGTGCTTTTAGTACTCCATCGAACTAATGGTTGTTTAGAATTGAAAAATGCCTCTGAACACTATAAGTCTGAACTTTGTCCAGAAGATTTGCTTTCCCTATTATCTGATCTGTTAGCCTTTGAAATTGTATATCTTGAGCTATCTTCAGCTATTAACCGTTTGTATACTGTACGGAAGCTTGGGCATCCTACAGCCAGGTTGGAAAGGGGGTAAGATTAGAGTCCAAATTCTATAAAGTTTTTACTAAAGTCACTTGGGTAGACCCTGACAATTACAGGAGCTCCATAAATTAAATTAAAAGTGGACTCAGTGTGAGCACTAAGTCCAGAAAGATACTCATAAGTAAGCACACAATTTCTATGAGTACTTCCAGGACTCAAAGGAAGATTCAGTCAAAATAGTTAAATTGAAAGTGGTTAACTCTGGATATGACACCTCCTGATGATTTAGGGAAGTCTGGTTCTAGGCTTAGCTGTCGTGCTGCTATCAAGTAAACATGGAGCTGCGTGTGGTAGGTGTTCTTACTCGTCAGGAGAGGAGCTCTGTGTGAGTGCGTCTGTGTGTCTCCATATTTTTTTACTTAATGGAGTGTAATGTAGAACTTAGATTTAGAGTGAAAAGGGTAAATAAGTGTCTAGAGTGTCTGAGATGATGGGATGGGCCCTTCCTAGGACACTGTATGCTTAAAATATTTGGAACTCTTACCTCTGAGTGCATGTATCCTTTTAGGATGACAAAACTCAAGCATAGGGGCTCGAGCTCACTGTCCAGAGTTTCAAAAATAATGTTGATCAAATACAGCATATTAGGAAGAACTATTTCAGGAATTTTTTCCCATCATTTCCTAAATGTTAATCAGTATAGAGGTATGGAGAATTTTGGAAGAATCAAAACCAAGTGAGTAACTACTCCTAAATACCAAGAACCCGACCCACAATGAAATTTTGGTTTCAGTGCAGCTAAAGAAAATTTCCAAACATTGTCCAGCTCCCAGTTTTGGAGTGGAAAAGCACTTTATAACAGCAAATGTCCAATACTTTAACTCGCCCTACCACTGCTAGAAGAAGATGAAAATGAAAGGAATTTAAATTATTTATAGTTTGTTCTTTCTTATTAGTCTGAGTTTAGGGTTTGAACAGCTAGTGTTGCTAAAGGATGCAGACTTCTAGTGTAAGATTAAATGAACTGAGAAACAATTGACAGGTGTTTGCTGGGGGCTGCCTTCACAGATGCCTTCCAGGATGATTAATAGCAGATTCCATTTCAACCAAATCTTTTAGTAGAGTTAAGTGGAAACTTTAAACGTAAACTTAACCACTAGCATATGTATTCAGAGACCTAGATTCCTTGTATTACTTAGCAACAGCCTCTTTCCTCGGTCACTGAGAGTTTGTGATGGAAGGGGAGAGACATCTATTTTCCTAGGTAAAATAGACAAGTAGATGATTACATGTCTATATGTGTATGTGTGAGTGTGGCTTGTGGATTACTGCAGTAAGGTACTGTTAAATAGTTAAGTCTGGAGTGTAATTTTTTTGACAAGTTATTTAAACTTGGTCTCAGCACTGACAGACTAATGCAGACCCATTTCATCAGCTGGTATGTCCCTTGTGAACCAGGGTGGTGTGTAGTTTAGTCAGCTGTTTGAAAGCAAGATCACTGTCAGCAACTTACTCGCAAAAGTTTTGTGTCTGTGCAGTGATTTTAATGCTTTGTATTGGGAGCTCTGAGAGTAGCTAGGTGGTTGCTGGATCTCTGCTGCAGAGAGTAGCTTACAGGCTCCTTGATTGTTTCTTCTGGTCTCTATTGTCTGAAGCATGTTGAATTTTGAAGGTCATTGTGAGAGGCTGAATTTCTGAAGTGTAAATGTTTGGTTTTAGGCCCACGAAGCCTCCCATCACCAACAGCAGGCAGCACAGAACAGCTTGCTGCCCCTCCTGAGCTCTGCTGTGGAGCCCCCTGATCAGAAACCATTGCTTCCAATACCAATAAGTCAGAAACCTCAGGCTGCTCCAGAAACATTAAAGGATGCCATTGGGATTAAAAAAGAAAAACCCAAAACTTCCTTTGTGTGCACTTACTGCAGTAAAGCTTTCAGGGACAGCTATCACCTGAGGCGCCACGAGTCCTGCCACACAGGCATCAAGTTGGTGTCCCGGCCAAAGAAAACCCCCACCACGGTGGTTCCCCTTATCTCCACCATCGCTGGGGACAGCAGCCGAACTTCGTTGGTCTCAACCATTGCAGGCATCTTGTCAACAGTCACTACATCTTCCTCGGGCACCAACCCCAGCAGCAGTGCCAGCACCACAGCTATGCCCGTGACGCAGTCTGTCAAGAAACCCAGTAAGCCTGTCAAGAAGAACCATGCTTGTGAGATGTGTGGGAAGGCCTTCCGAGATGTGTACCACCTCAATCGGCACAAGCTCTCCCATTCGGACGAAAAGCCCTTCGAGTGTCCTATTTGTAATCAGCGCTTCAAGAGGAAGGACCGGATGACTTACCACGTGAGGTCTCACGAAGGAGGCATCACCAAACCCTATACTTGCAGTGTTTGTGGGAAAGGCTTCTCGAGGTACTGCATTTTGCTTTGCTTTTTTTTTCATTATGGTATCAGTACGATCTCTGCGTGATCTAGAAGGTTTATGTGAGAATAGATATTTGCAGGCCTGTGTTATTAGAGGAGATTGGTGACAGATAAAGTATTACACCTCCAGGTCTAATTCCAGTTTGGTGTGGCTGACAAGTGGTGACATAGTGATTAACTTACTATTTCATTTAAGAAGTGCCTTGGTGGACTCAGGCCTTCTTTCGGCACATCAGTACTTCTTATCACTGCGAAACCATTAGTTTTCAATTCATTTGGGTGGCTGGACATGAGATTCACTGCACAAACCAAAGAAACATATCCTGGAAGTTGGGATGACCTTGGAATCTCTTAAAACTTTTAAGAGAACGTTTTTTTCCATTTTTCTGTGGTTACTAACATTTCACTAATTTTCATTTTTAAAGGCTTTTAAAGTTAATGTAGTAGCAGTTGTCTCTGGCAAGTGTTAGGACTAAACTTTGGGTATTTTGTAATTGTAAAGAATCAAGACCTAATATGATTTGATGTTGACTAGGAAAGAAAATTAACAGGTATAAAGGACTAAGACTTTTGTTTATGGTAAGAGAGGTAAGGAGGCTTGCACTGGGGGGTGGGGGAGTTGGTAATTCTGCTGTCTTTCTTTAAAATGTCCCCCACCCATGTCTGCCAAGCATGTAAACATCACAGTAAGTAGCATTTCTCTATGTGTGTTCCATTACATCTTCTGTTGAAACTCTCTCTTTCACAGGCCTGACCACTTAAGCTGTCACGTAAAACATGTCCATTCAACAGAAAGACCCTTCAAATGCCAAGTAAGAGTTAAAATGACTTATCCTTAGTGTAGCACTTAATGCACATTATCCAGAAGGTCTGAGCCAGTCAAATCTCACCTTTCTTGAATAGTCGTAAAATCACTGACTTGAGTAAATGTGGTCCATTTGAATTCTGGTTTTATAAAATATAAATGACAGCTTCTATTTCTGTGAGGCAAGACCATTTAAAAATGTAAATGTTGTTTTTGTTAAGCTACATTTCATTTTCCTTGGGCAACAGTATTTATTGTTATAAGAAAAAAAATTTATTGTCTTGCAAAGGTCGTTTATTTGAAAAGAATAAATGAATGAAGTGTTTTAAATTAACTTCTGGGTTGATGATTGAGGTTGTTTTAACCATAATCTAAGAAAATATGAATTTTCTCCCAAATGTTACCACTTACTGGATTTTTGTCTGCTATCGCCAAATTGGAGCGTTCTCTAATGACATAAGTTGTGGTAATGAAGAGGTTAAGAATCTTGCTAAATGAAATGACCGTGTTAGGCGTCAGTAATTCTGGTTTTTTGCTGGAAGTCTTTTTGTGCTCCTTTCAGTTAAATTTTGTTAATGACTGATTTTATTAAGTAAGTGATTCGAATTCTAAGAAAAATCCAATTGGAGGAAGGAAGCTAGTGTCATTGAGTGATTACCTGTCATGAGGCCTTGGGCCAGGCTCTTAATCCACCAGTAATTTTGTGAGGTAGGTATTATTTTCATTTTACAGATGAAGTAAATTCAGATAGGTTAGCTAACTTGCTGAGTATTACATTGTTTAGTGAGTCAGGGAGCTGGATTTAAATCCGGGTTTAACTGACTCTACAGCTCACATCTTTCACTACTCTGTTGATATTTTTTTCTTCCCCTCAAAATGTAAGAGTCTAAAATTCACCAGGTGTTTTATCGTGAGTACAATTCTAGGTAACACATGCAGTTAAAATTCAGCTAACTCAGTCTGCTTGCTGACATGAGTAGGGTAATACCTAGAATATAACGTACTTTAAAATGAGTAGAACAGGATAGTCTATATTTAAAAAAAGTTTTCCTCCCTCATGCAGACGTGCACTGCTGCCTTTGCCACCAAAGACAGACTGCGGACACACATGGTACGCCACGAAGGCAAGGTATCCTGTAACATCTGTGGGAAGCTCCTGAGCGCAGCATACATCACCAGCCACTTAAAGACACACGGGCAGAGCCAAAGTATCAACTGTAATACATGTAAACAAGGCATCAGTAAAAGTAGGTGACACTTCAAATTGTATTTCTTTTTTTTTTTTTTTTTCTTGCAGTACGCGGGCCTCTCACTGTCGTGGCCTCTCCCGTTGCGGAGCACAGGCTCCAGACGCACAGGCTCAGCGGCCATGGCTCAAGGGCCCAGCCGCTCCGCGGCATGTGGGACTTTCCTGGACGGGGGCACGAACCCATGTCCCCTGCGTCAGCAGGTGGACTCTCAACCAGTGCGCCACCAGGGAAGCCCAAATTGTATTTCTTTTGCGTTTCAGATTGATGGAATCTAGATTTTTTTTTTTTTATAATATATTGAAGATATTTTCACCTGTGTTCTCAGGACTATGTTAATGTTCACCTTACTTGTTTCCTCCTGTTGCTACAGTATGCAAACACGCGTCAATGGACGGTGTATATTAGTGTTGGAAATACACTTTACGTACATGTATACAGGCAACAATGATAAACTCTCCACTTATTTTGCTTTTAATCCTGTACTGTCTACTAATAACGTCCAAGTTAGAAGAGCACAATTTCCCTGCAGCTATTTTTCAGTGTGTCCCTTCTTCTATGGGGTTTGAATAAAAAGCTTTAGTGTGTTAGGATCGTGGCAGCAGAAGCCATACTAGGAAGCTGCATCTTATGCCAGGCAATTTTAACTGATGTTATTTAATGTAAGGAAGATTCTCAGGCACGAGTGCCCCCTAACTCCTGATAGTATTGATAACATGTCCTTCATAACCTAAAGATAAAAGCAGTGTTACATAATTTTACTTCTCAAACCCAAATCTATAGAGAAAAGGGATAGCGTACCCATTTGAACGTTTAAATGCTTTGCTTACCTTAAATTCAGAGTTGAAAAGATAGAATATTCCAGGGACTTGTGGATAAAATTCAATACTTGCATTTACCCAGGCTTTTTTCTAAGATCTCCCTAACCATCAGAAGAAAGTGTTTTCCTAATTCTGTATTATATATGTACTTCATGCTGCAGAAACATCAGATTCTCAGAATAGGTGGCCAAAAGTGAATGGGAAAGAATGGTTAATGTGTTTCAATCTCATTCGTTTTTGCTTCTTTGTAAGTACATTGGGTTTATTATCTAGCACGTCAAACTTTGTTAACTTTACAGAAATTTACTTTTAATGTACATCGTTGTGGTCAGGTAACTATGTTACATATTTTGATGAGCATTAATTATTCCATGCTAATATTACCCAAGTTCCATTCTAAAAGATACTTGCTTTTTAATGTAGCAAAGAATTCTTTTATGTTGGTTTTCCCTAGCTCTCTGGAGTTTTAAAATTTATCTATTTTGACCAGTAGAGACACAGCAGCACAAAAGATGTACTATAGTAAAAAACCATCAGGTCAAATGATAAAGATCATAGAGGCATGAGGAGTCAAAGTATCTAAGTTCGGATTTTGAAAAAATAGCCACACTTTTTCCAGGTAAATAATAGCGTTTCTGTCTTTGTCTTTGGAGCAGCGTGCATGAGTGAAGAGACCAGCAGCCAGAAGCAGCAGCAGCAGCAGCAGCAGCAGCATGTGACGAGCTGGCCAGGGAAGCAGGTAGAGACACTGAGACTGTGGGAAGAAGCTGTCAAAGCAAGAAAGAAAGGTAAGATGAGGCATCCAGTGCTCACAGCGTGGCTAGTGTTTTCATCTAGTATGCCAAGTAACAAAGTAAAACAGCCACAGCTTAGAGAATTCGGCTTTATGGAAACACTTTAAGGAGATACTGTATGCTAGGAAATACCTGGTAAAGTTATTAGCAACAAAGCTTCCAAGCTTCCAAGTAAGTTTTTTTTACTAGGAAATAAAAATTCTTAGTACTTCTTGTCAGGTTCTTTCTTGTGACTTAATTTTGTTACACATTTGTAGCCAAATTTGGTCCTTTGCTGTGTACGCTCAGAGTTCCTTTTTATGTTCATTTTTATGTCAACCTTCATGCATTAAAGGCTCCTTTTTGTGTTTTTAAAATAGTCCCACTCTTAAAGGTAGATGAAATATCCTTATGTGTACATAAGTTCATTTTCTTACAACTGTGTTATTTTCTGCTCTTTAGTGTTCTTTCTGAATTTTATTATTTATTACATATTTCAGACTCTATAACGCTGATGTCTTTTTTCTCGGTCTCACCCTTAATCTAATTCAGTCTGTCACTGGGGCTGGCATTAGCTTAACATGTATGTACTTCAGTTGTTAGTGACTTTACTGTAATTGTTACTAAAACTGGGCATGGTTTGCTTTTCTCTCATATATATCTCATAAAGAAGCGGTTGGAGTATCGGTTTTCAGCACAGTTTTTTAACTTAGTAGTTGTAGCTTTGGCTTCTGGACTACTGTGCAGCCATTTCAGTTAAATCATTTTGTCAATGTATCATCAGCCACAGGACAGATTCCTAAATTCCGTTTTGCCTTCCCCACCCTTGTCATGTCTTACTGTTTTATTTTAAATTCATAAGGAATCCCCTGCATGTAGGCTGTGCTGTAATTCCTTTGCTGTGTAGTTTCTTCCATCCTTTGCGTTCATGTAGTGCAGCTATTCCCTTCCTCAGATCCCTTCTAAACATTCTGTACTTGGAAAAAGATAAAAGGAATAGCTTTTCCATATATCTACTGGCACTGGAGGAAAGAATGCAGCAGTTCAGATAGGCTTTCCACTTTGCCTCAGATGCTGCTTATTCCTATCTTCCAAATGAATATTTGTCATTATTTTGATTAAATATTTTGTGATAAAGAGAAGGGATGGAGAATGGTGGGTAGGGGAGAAAAATTTATATGTGTGTATGTGCCGTGATAATTGCATAGTGGGTTGAAAGCGAAGGTTGAAATACGAAGGATGCTTTGCTCAGAGAAGGAGTAAAAGTGTTTAAGTTACAGAAAGGGATAGGGTTAGATTAAAAAGAAAATGAAGGGGAGGTGGGGAGATGGCACACCCACCAAGTAAGTGAAAGCTTATTTGGTGAAAACAGGAGGAGAATATTTTTAGCATGCTACCATCACCTCAAAAGTGAGTCGGTTTTCTCCCTCATTCTTTTCTTCTGCACTCTTCTGTTTGGTATTGTATTTCAGTGTGCTTGCACAATAAGACTCAGTTGTTTAGCTCATCTTCTGATCTGCGTGAAACAAAATGCTATTGTATTCCCATTTGTTGCATGAATCTCTTTGGAAACGACCACTGATGTTAGAAACTTCTGTGTTCATGTTAGTAAATGTCACGTCTGGGGGGAGAAGAGACTCCTGACCTGAAAACCTGAACTTGAATCAGCATGTCCCTTTTAAATATTGGGCTTAAATAAGGTAATATAAGTTTCCAAACCTGGATGACAATGAGATCATCATCTCAGCAGCTTTTTAGATAGATAGATATCCAGGTTCCATCTAAATCTCACAATTGAATTTCCTGGGAAGCAGTTTTTTTCAAAAAAACCTCCCTAGGTAAATGATTTTGATCATCAGCCAGGTTTGGGAATCCCTGATACAGAGTATGGAGCAATGCCAAGGTTACATCATGCTCATCAAGGAAGGGCTGCTCATTGACTCAAGGGTCCACCTGAGGTGATTTGACCATGCGTGGCCTGCGGGCAGACCTCCATCTTTAGTCTCAAATGCACTTCTCCGTTTTGACAGCCAAGTCACAGCCAGCACCCCCATCTGTCTTCTTACTGCACTTTTCTGACACACCAGCAGGTGGTGCTGAATTTTGTTGCGGGGTGGTGTAAGGGGTGTCACCTGTGAGGGAAGTTTTCCTTAAGAAGTGCCCAGGCTTTGCTGATAACAAGGACCACGGTCCCCCAGCTCACTGCAGGGTCTCCTAGCCTGGCTAGTCCCCCTTGGTATGGCTGGTGGTGTGTGGAATACGTATAGTTAAATGACACCAGGCATAAAGTAGGTGATTATGTTAGCCTCAGAAAGAGAAGAAGATACGGGAGCGGGGAGGAGAACATAAACCTACTGAGGGATACTTGTTCATTCTAAACAACGTTAAGAAACAACCAGAAACAACAGGATTATTTAACTAAAATGATTTTTCTAAGACTGAAATAAACAGATGATATTAAAACAGCTTGTTTATCCATCCCTACTTAATGGAGTTTTAAAACCTTAACAGAATGTGGCTTCACCTCTGAGAAGGCTTTAGAGTACATAGCATCGAGGACACACACCTCTCTCTGCTAGTTACAGTATGCCTTGTGAGAAGATTTTTCTGATTATCTGTTACTGTGTAACCATCTGCCCAGCTCTGTGTAAACAAGCTCTTCCAGCCTGGCCTGTGGGTGCTTGGTTCTTCCCGGGAAAGTCTTTAGAATTCAGAGGAACTACATGGAAGTGGTAGTGAGAAAACTTAGCCCTACTTGATATCTCTGCCCCCCAGAGTGCCTTGCAGAAATTACCTGATCTTCCAGCATCACTGTGAGGTAGGTAAGTAAATCTAAACTCCAAACCAAAAGCACCAAGGCTAAGCCAGTTGCCTCAGTCTTGTGAAAGGCACAGCATCGGAAGAGATCTGCTCCCGTGCTGGGATTCCTGGCCCCCAGTCTTGTGCTCAGAAGGATCCTCCCTTCCTGTTGACCACAGGGTAGAAAACTGTAATTTAATTTATTAAATGTTTGTCCTTTTTAATTAAAAGAAGTTGATTCAGAAACTGAATTGTGTTCACTGTTTTGAGAGTCTAAAGGCCCTTTTGTCTTCTTATTTTAGAAGCTGCTAACCTGTGCCAAACCTCCACGGCTGCTACGACACCTGTGACTCTCACTACTCCATTCAATATAACGTCCTCTGTGTCGTCTGGGACTATGTCAAACCCAGTCACAGTGGCAGCTGCAATGAGCATGAGAAGTCCAGTAAATGTTTCAAGTGCAGTTAACATAACCAGCCCAATGAACATAGGGCACCCTGTGACTATAACCAGTCCATTGTCCATGACCTCTCCTTTAACACTCACTACCCCAGTCAACCTCCCCACCCCCGTCACTGCCCCAGTGAATATAGCACACCCTGTCACGATCACGTCTCCAATGAACCTGCCCACGCCTATGACGTTAGCTGCCCCTCTCAATATAGCAATGAGGCCTGTAGAGAGCATGCCTTTCTTACCCCAAGCTTTGCCTACATCACCACCTTGGTAAACAGTATTATAAAATCAAAATATGGGTTCAAGTAAATATTTACCAGCAACTTACTTTTAGTTTATTAAAGCAAAAAGTAAACCATGAAATTGGGAGATTTATTACATTAGTTAATAATAGTGTAGTAGCATTATTCTCCAATTTGGCTGGGATTGTTCAAAGTAGGGTGTGTATGTCACTTATCACTGGACCACTTTAGTTTAATCAGAAATTCCTTTTAGCTGACAGCATTGCTTAAACAGGATAGTAGTTGGCAAGATGAAAGCCGGAATTAAAACCAATCATGAAAAAGCAAAACCCATTTCAAAATTAAAAAGCAGCATTACTGTTTTTGATCCCAAGAAATCATTTTATTCTGAACACTAGCAGAACTCTTCTCCCCATATATACAAGGTGGATGGCTGATTTTAACCTGAAGTTCTAAATCCAGGGATTGAGAGCTAGTGTAAAATTGTCTGTGTTTATTGTTTTTATGAGTAAATACATGCATTGTCATAATAAAATGCATTTCAGAGAATATGCATTTTACCTTTGGGAATATGTTAATTTCAGGCAGCATTCCCTATGGGAAAGGTGATACCAGCTCTGATATGCAAAGCATATGATAATTTATCATTCTATCTTCAACATATAATAGGGATTGTGACCTGATATTTGGAGATGTAAATATTGCTCAGCATACTAATCCTGATGGAATATAGCATTGTAGTTGACTTTTTTAAAAAACTTAAAAAAACAAACAAAATATACACATTGTGTTTTGGTAAGAAAAGGCCGCAGCTGACAGAGGAGAAGTCAAGTGTGCGGACAGGCAGACTCCTAACAAACAGAGGCCAATGGGACTCCTATTCAGGGGTCAAGGAGTACTTTGGAACAGTTAAAATATATTGCTTTAATTGGAAGACGCTGGAGGCACTGGGATGTGATATGCCCCTCTCTCTCCCAATCAGAGCCTGTTGATATTTCAACAGGGAAAGGTGTGTTAGTTGCTCACTAGAGTTTATGTCTTATATTAAATTGTATACAGTTTTTATTCTAACCACTAACTAGGTAGTATGCCCCTTCAGAACAAGCAGAGTGTATCTTTTTTTTTTAAGTTCTCCTTCTGTTTCTTAAGTATTGTGCAGATTTGTTCAACTTTGTAAATATGGACATCACTTTTTGTTCTTTGAGAAAACACTTGTATCAGCTTTGTCGGGTTTTCAGGGAGACAGCTGTCTGCACTCCCTGCAGAAATCCAGCAATGATTGTGCACGTTAAGACATGTGCTTTTTATTTCTTAGCAGGATGTGTTATCTCTGTACATAGTACAAAGTAGAAACCAAAAGCTAGGGAGACAGATACTCTTTACACCATCATGTCACACATTAATGTTTTTAAAGCATTGTGTTTTGAAAAAGAAGTTACTAAAACCAAGGCGCTGTGATTATTTTTTTTTTAAGTTGCAATATGTTTTGGTTTTTTTTTCCTTTTTTTAATCTTGCAGTTAAGAGAAATGGACATTAGTTGTGTTAATCTTGCAGAATGTTTGCAGGACTGACTATCAAACTGGATGACTTCCATTTATACCCCACTGTGTCAGTTCAAGCATCAAAATACCTTGCATCTGAGGCAGACTTCCTACATCAGGGACAGGTATCTGTGTGTCATTATACAAAACAGTTCGAGGGGGTTGAACTACGTAGTAAAAAAATAAAATAAATAGTACTTAGTGTAAAATAATTTTATAAATGATCTTTTGTACTTTAGGACATTAAATTGTACAACTTTTGTATATATAAAAGCTTAGGAACTTTCTGTTTAGCAGGAAGGCAACACATTCCTACACTTTTAATGTATATGTTTGTTATAATGTCCATGTAAACATGCCCTATGTTTGTGCCTTTTAATTAGTTTGTCTCAATAAACAAAATGTAGAGAAAAATATGTAGCTATGACTTTGTTACAACTGTTCCTATCCACAGTACCAAAATGGTTTGTTTTTAATATGTAGAGCATTATGTGTGGACTACTGGAAGGACTCGTGTAGGGAAGGCCCATGCGTGGCCCTGCTGAGGTCTGGATTGGGCAGGTCTTGGCCACATTTGGAGGAAGCCAACGTTTCCTGGCATGCAGCCCCAGGACCGGTTTCTGGCTCTGCCCGCTAGGACCTGTCGTCTCTCTCTGGCTGGGCTGGCAATCACAATCCTCCATGATTGAGATGGCCCTGGCTTCCTCCACAATGGCCCAAGGAGCAGTCCTCAGTGGGGGCAGGTGTGGACCCTACCCCCAGGCTAGAGTGTGGTCGTCAGAACCCTAAAAGTATTAGTTCTTTAAAAAAAAAAAAAAAAAAGATATATACTAGGAATGATTGCTTTATCAATTCATTGTATAATAAACAGGAGTGAGAATTCATTGTATGACTTCAGTTAAAATGATATTTTGTATGCATTCTTTATTCACTTAAGCTTGTCTGCAATAATAAACCCACGTCGTGTCTTCTTTTGGGAGGGAGAGAGTTGGCAGGCTGGGGGTGGCAGTGGGCCACTGAAAGCAGGGCCCGAGTAGGTTGTGTGGTGAAATTCTCCTGTCTTGGAACTGGAATTGAGTTTTGATGCTGATGAACTGATTCAACCAAATGTTGAAGGCAAGAAGGCCACCGCTCACGAAAAAAGCAGAGAGTTTGTTTTTCTCTTCTGGTTGTAACCTGGTTGAGAGCTTCCCCTTTATCAGATTGGCAGCTAAACAGTTGTATTAGATCATCCTCAAATCTGACATCCAGCCTGTTACGCTCTAGGGCTCGCTGCTTGGCCTACATTTGCCTTTTATTGTGTATCCATTTCCCTCCTAAGGTGTGCTCCTAAACGAAGGTTTCTATGTAAGCAGATGGATGATTTTTCCTGTCAATACCAGCACTGTATTACTAACATGCAAAAACTGCAGATTTATTTTGACAAATTAAAGTTAACCGGTCACAAACGTTATGATGGATTGCTTAATACCTCAGAAGCTTCACCATTTCACCATGATGACAGAGAAATTTTTGAAGCACTGCTTCTCCAGGTGTACACGTCTTGATATTGGGCTGGAGAGAGAGGGAAGGACTAATGTCAGGCCGGTTTGACCACCGAGAAGGGAGAGTGGAAATGCACCAGACTGGCTGCAGTAAGAGAAGTAACCTCCTCCAGTCAGCTTGAGTAAAGCCCAGAGCAGGTGGGTTTCAAACATTTCTTTGCATGCTCTAAACCCAGTTTCTTTACTTGAAAAGGGTTTTAGGCTGGGTTGCCTACCCATTTATGTTCAACTAGATTCATCAGATGTCTACTGAGTACCAACAATGTGCCAGGCACTGTTAGGCACTAAAGGGCATACAAAGGTGATTAAGACATGGTTGCTGCCTCCAAGGAGGCTAAGAGAGGTATGACAAGTACCCAAGTGACAGTACCACCAGACAGCAAATCAAGATGGATCTCACACCATTTTTTAAAAAGTTTTGGATACCTACATCTGTTTCATATATAATTGAGGCTTTCCAAACTTCCTCTGATAATTGCTTTAGTCTCTTTATTGACTCAGTGAAAACAGCTGGAGGAAGAGTTCCTTATGTTGCTTTTGTCTGGAATGGGAAGTGTTATTTCACTGAATTGCTAGTTAACCGTCCTGGCTGTCCAGGTGTTTCCACTCTTCTCAAGGGGCGCTGCTGTTTGGTCCTCTCTGGAGAGACCTGGGTTCGGGATGTAGAGGGCATGGTGGAGGTTTTCCCTGTAGTATCCTCAAGTATCGTTGCCTGGAATGGTAATCACTTTCCCCTCCCAGGCTTAATAAATCTGGCCTTCAGTCCTGTACTCTTTCCTCTCTAAAGAGTCTTGTAGCCTGAAAGAATGCCATTTGTCCCCATTTGGGCCTATAAATCTCCCCCACAACTGATCTGACCCTGGCAGATTACTGGATAATCTCTCCCTGTCTTGTAAAAGTAGGGGCCAGGCAGATCAGTGCGTTATGGTTCACGGCTGAATACTGACTGAGTTTGTGCATTGATCTAGACTCCAGCTTCTCTTGGCTGCTCACTTTTGGGCAAAGGCCCATGTAGTTCCCAAGGAAGGAATGGAGGGAGGGTCCAGGGCTCTGCTTAGGATCTTTGTGTGATCTAGCCCTCCCCTTGGACCAGCCCATCAGGGGTTGACTAGTTAGCTCTCTTCTTCCCAAGACAGGCACTTGACCCAGATCTTGGCCTTGGACCATGAGGGTCAAGTATTCTGTCATTTACAAAAACTGCCCTGTCATGGGAAGGGAATGGAGTTTCACACTTCAGATTCTGTATCACCACTGACTTGCATCATAGCTTCAGAAATTGTCTTCATCCCTGATGATCTTTAAGTTGACATCCCACCTTCCCAACTGTTAAATATCTCTTTGAAGAGTACATAGAAGAAGAAGAACTTAAAGTCAGTCTTCTTATTGGAGTGAATCCTTTCTGATGTATATAACTGCCAACCATTCAAGAAGAATTCTCTTGGGTGTTTTGGTAAATTTACATTGTTTATGGAGTTTTCTCAAAGTGAGGTCCACCTGCATTTGGCTGTGTCAGCCCTTTCACCTGAATGTCATTTTTTCCTAAGTACACCTATAAAGACCCTGGGCAAGAACTAATATGCTAACGATGGACACTTGAGGACAACTTTTCATTCTGCCTGTGAGCGATTCCTTTGGCACGCAGCTAGAGAGGACGAGGAGACCAAGGGAAATGGAAGGGACATGCCCTTCTAGTGACTGGTCCAGCAGCTCTGTCTGGCAGTCAGTGCCCAGGTCCAAGGCTGGGAGGAGTAATGTACCAATTCCAGAGGCTGCTCATGGAGAGGGGAGCCAGCCTCAGAGACTGGGACAGGAAGCTAAGTCTTTGTCAACCTCAGGGGCAATTGGGAGGCCACCAAAGCCATGGTTCTTACTGAGTCAGCCTAAATCCACTCAGAGATCAGGCTTGAAGGAGCCTGGATCCCCAAGGCCCTTGGTCATGAGCCAAGAAATTCCGAGCTTTGTTAATGGTGGGAAAAGAGCCAGAGAGAAATCAGCTTTGCTTATGAGGTGAGGGAGAGAAGGGAAAGGGGGAATTTGGAGGTTAGAAAGAGGCCCAGGGAAGGGGGAGAGAGAGAGATTTTGGAGAAATTGTCCTTGTGCTTCCTGTGGTGTCATCTCCACCCTGTCCTCCTCCCCTTTCCATGCATCTGCCCCGAGCTGGACATGATTACTCAGAGGACCCTGAGACAGGCTGCTAGTGTAAGCCAGCTGTGATGATTTCAGCTCCAGTCAATGGGCAGAAAAGAAGACATGCTCTTCTTAGCCAGAAAAAGAACAAAATCAGTAGCTGAAGAAACAGGCAAGATTCAGGTGATTAGTAGGGAATCCCCACCTGTGGTGGGGACCCAGGAGCCCCTTCCAGCTGAGGAGGTAGGGGTCCCCCTTCCTGAAATCCTAGAGCTTCATCCCAGGAGAGTAGGCCTAGACTCCAGGGTGGCCTGTCCCACACAAGTGAAGTTCTGCCACTTTGCCAACACCAGAAACTGTGGCTATCAAGGATGTCTGAGGGAGAAGACTGGGGAGAGGGTGGAGTTGTGGAAAGAGGAAGGAGATAGAACCTTTGTATATTCTGTCCCTTAGGCCTAGAATGTCCTCCCCCAAGCAACCCTCCAACACATTTTCTCTGTTGTGAACCACTAGATATCCTTCAAAGTCTAATTAAAATGTTGTTCCCTCCGAAGCCTTCCCTGTAACTTTTAGGCAGTTGGTTCATTCCTCCTTGGTATACAGGCAGAATTGGGAGATACCCAAATAAAGTGGAGGTAGTCCAGGGCCCCACAGAAGGGAGGCTAGTTCCTAAGTCGGACTGTATATTCCAAATGTTTTGCCACATCCCCTAAATCTCTGGTTCCAAATTAGTGGGACCATGGCAACCTGCTGCTGACTTGCCCTCGTATCAATGAGTCCCAATGTTCAGGAAGCCCAAAACACAAGGCACCAAGTACCAAGGCCAGAAACAGCAGCAACAGGTAAGTAAGGCCCCCAGAAGATCCAGAGCAGGGCAAGGCCTGGCATAAGGGACAGCTGGAAGGTGCTGTAATATTGGGTTGCAATTAAGAGCAGGGGCTTGGAGTCTGACAGGCTGGGGTGTAAATTCAGGCTATGCCAGTTGGAACTGTGTGTCCTCGGGCAAGATATGTAACCTCTCTGGCCTCAGTTTCCTCAGCCGTAAAGCAAGGATGATAATAGTTCCAACCTGGTAAAGTTTTTGAAGATCTAATTCATGTAAAGTGCTTAGTACAGAGCCTGATATAGAGGAAGGAGCCTCAGATTCAATATACTCCCCCCACCTGGTCCTCCTATACCCTATGTAGTAACAGCAACATCAATTCCCTCAGAGGCACCAACTGCCTTCTCCAAAAGAGCAAAGGAGCTGATTGCCTTCCTTCATGGCTTCCCCATCTCAGACGCTGAGATTTTGAGGATTGGCATCAGCATGGGAGCCAGAACCTCATCTCGGGAAGGAGAAATTTAGATGGGAGACACATCTGACCAGCAGCTAATTGAAGGCTGCCCAATATGTGGCAGGGAGGGCTCAAGTTACACCGAGGGAATAGTCACCAGGATGGGAGACATGGAAAATGTCAGGATATGTGCCTGTCAGAGAAGTCGTTCCATCTCACGTCATTCACCAACATGCACTAATATCCAGAGAAGTCGCCTGTACAGTTTCCCTCTGCAATCTCACCATCCTGACAGAGTTAGTTCTTATAGCTTGCCGCTAGCCTGGCACGGGCCTGACCTCCTTCCTTCCCAAGAGGAAAGGGAGCGCCACCACCTACCCAGGCAGGATGTGGGAGAGAAGCCTGACATACTTCTCAGACCTGCTCGCTCCTAAATCAGCCCTCATCAGCTCCAACCTGTTTTCCCGAAGGCGTCCTGGACTCGGCGCTCTGAGAGAGGAGCCCCGCAGAGCGCGCGGCAAATGTGGGTTTTGTCAGGGATGGGTCTGTCAACCTACTACGGTGCCCAAACTGCCAGGCCTAACATCCGATGCCCTCCACCCTTTGGCCAAATCTACTTCGCCTGCCTCGTCTCGGCGGTCCGCGCCCCCGACCCCGCCCCGGGTAGACTACGGTTAGAGCGGAGGCAAACAAACAACTCTGGGCGTGTCAGCCCCGCCCCGACTAGAGCATTGAGGAGCCGGGATTGGTTGATGTCTCCTGCGTTCTGATTGGTCGGGTGAGGGTGCTCATTCACAGGGAGCATTGCTCCACTCCCGCTGAAGTTTACTCCAATGCTGCTTCACTTTCTACACTCTGCACAATAGTTGTGCACATTCTATGTAAATAGATAAAATTAAGTTCTATGATGTGCTTCGCAATATAGTGTTGGCCCCCTGAAGGATGGCCGAATCTGTCAGTTTATTGTATTCCATTTCCAAATCACACATGTGCTGGTGAATGGACAGAAGCTGCAGGAGGGCTGTGTTTTGCCTTTCTGGGGTGAGGCTTCGGCTTATCCCGGGATGCCATTTGCTGCGTTAGCTTTTCAGAAGAGCCATTTTCCCAGCACCGATCCTTTCTATCATCTACACTTATATTTCACATTTCCTTGCCTTCTGTCATGCTGTTCCATATGGTAGGAATGCTTTTCCTTCTCATTCACTTTTTTTTTTTTTTTTTTTTTTAATGTGGTTAAATATTCCTGCTCACTAGCTCCTCTGGAGAAAAAGCTGATTGCAGGGCTTGGGCAGGGAAAACACAAAGTGAACCTGGAAGAGTTCTGAAAAACTTTTTATTTGGAAATAATTTCAAACTTACAAAAAGTTGCAAAAATGAAAATAGTGCAGGAGACACCCGTATACTCTTTACCCACATTCACCTATTGCTAACGTTTTATCCCTTGCTTAATCACATATGGGCTCTCTCTTTCTATATATATATTTTTTTTTTCTGAACCATTCCATGGTTTTATACATCATGGACCTTACCCCTAAGTACTCCTGTGTATATTTCCTAAAAATAAAGATAAGCTCTTACACCACAGTCGAGTTATTAACTTTCTACATTTACACTTATATAATACTTTTAGTTAACTTACATTCCAATTATGATCTGATTATGTCCTTGAGAGCATCTTCACTCCCAGGACAAGGCCTAGTCTAGGGTCAGGTGTTGCGTTTAGTTGCTGTGTTTCTTTAGTCTCCCTAAATTTGGACCATTTATATAGCTGGCTTTTTTAAAAAAAAATTACACACCCCTGCTTTTTTTTTTTAATATAACATTCTTCATTTTATGTTTGTCTGATGTTCTCCGTGATTAAATTGAGATTATTCATTCTTAGCTGGAATACTGCTGAGGTAATGTGTCCTCAGGATATCATATCTAGAGGCACATGACAGCCCTCTGTGCCTCATAGGTGATGTTACTTTATTTTTTTTTTTACATCTTTATTGGAGTATAATTACTTTACAATGGTGTGTTAGTTTCTGCTTTATAACAAAGTGAATCAGTTATACATATACATATGTTCCCATATCTCTTCCCTCTTGCGTCTCTCTCCCTCCTACCCTCCCTATCCCACCCTCCCTATCCCACCCCTCTAGGTGGTCACAAAGCACTGAGCTGATCTCCCTGGGTGATGTTACTTTAGATCAGTCAGTCAAGACATTGCCTAGTTTCTCCATCATATAATTACTGTTTTCCCCCTTGCAACTAATAAGAAGTCTGTGGGGAAACACATTAAGACCATTCAAATATCCTCCTCCTCCTCAAAATTTCCCTCTAGATTTAGCATCTATTGAAGGTCTGATGCAGTCTTTATGGTGATGGTGGAAACATCTCTGCACAAGAAAGTCAGGATGGGAATGTATCAAAAGAACACAGGGCCAGCAAATGGCCAAATCCGGAACAATCTAAGCATCAAAATAAATAATGATATGGGCTTCCCTGGTGGCGCAGTGGTTGAGAGTCCGCCTGCCGATGCAGGGTTCGTGCCCCGGACTGGGAGGATCCCACATGCCGTGGAGCGGCTGGGCCCGTGAGCCATGGCCGCTGAGCCTGTGCGTCCGGAGCCTGTGCTCTGCAATGGGAGAGGCCACAACAGTGAGAGGCCCGTGTACCACAAAAAATAAAAAAAATTAATAATAAATAATGATAATAATAAATTATAAGCTCTTGGGAATTCCCTGGTGGTCCAGTGGCTAGGACTTGGCGCTTTCACTGCCATGGCCTGGGTTCAACCCCTGGTCCGGGAACTAAGATCCTGCAAGCTGTGCAGCGCAGCCAAAAAAAAAAAAAAAAAAAAAAAAACTATAGGCTCTTGAAGGAAAGGAAGAATTCATGAAGACATAAGTAAATGAATTAGTGTATCCTGCTGCTCCTTTAATTCTCAGTTCCGCTTTCTGGGGAAGCAGCCCTGCAGTGGCAGCTGTGCCCCTTTATGCTGTCACACCAGCTGTGCTGCTCCTTTGACCAGCCACCATCAGGTGACAGTTCCCTGACTAGGGAATGGAGCCGAACTGAGCCCTGGCTCTACCTCCCCCTACCCCAAAGGGAGCAGGCCCTGCAGCCTCAAGTGTGGGACCTGGACTGAAGGTCTGGACCCTAGGAACCCAGTCCTGTCAGGGTTGTCTTGCCCCGAGGGGCTCAGTCCTGCCCCTTGGGGAGAGGTTTCTATCTTCCTTTTTAAAGAGACACCTGGTGAGTGAAATCTCCCTCAAAGATGTCACTCAGCCCTTTAGGGTCCTCCACCCACCACCCTGGAACTAGCTGTGGTATAACCCCAGGGATGCTCTTCCGCCAAAGAATAAGACATTTTTGCCATTTCTCCTAGTGCCCAGAGCTCGGCTCAGGGGCTGAGGAAGTAGTGCCAGCTCCCTCTCTTTCCTTTCCTGGCCATTTACTGGTGCAACAGAGGTTCCCTCGCCCGAAGCACGAAGGAGCCCTCCCCAGAACTGCAAGGTCCGAAGGCTCCTTCTCCACCCGTGGCCCTGCTTCCCAAGTCCCCCAGGAATGTGCATCCTGCCCCACCCCCAACCTCTTCCATGGATCTTCATCACCGGAGAGAATCAGATCTGAACATCTGGATGAAACTGATCGCAGGCAGACCTCCTTGGAATTAAAAGAATGACAATAAGTAAAACAGGCATCATTCATTAAGTGTATTAGAGTGACGAGGAACAGACTTTGCAGCCAGACCACCTGAGTTCCTCTCCTGCCTCTGCGAAGAAACTTGGGCAAGTTACTTAATCTCTCTGTGCCTCAGTTTCCTAGTCTGTAAACAGGGCCTAATGGTAGTACCTAGCACAGGGCCGTTGAGGAGTAAATGAGTTAACAATGTAAATGTTAACTGGTATTATGGGTTTAATTTATAATTATTATAATTGTTATCTCCAGGAGTATAGTGAAGTGCATGGGCTCTGGAGTCACAGGCTGGGTCTGTGTCTTGGTTCTATCACTTATTGCTGGACCTTGGGAACACTTTTGACCTCCCTGTGTCTCAGTTTCCACATCTGTAAAATAGAAATGGTAATAACGCCTGCCCCTTGGTGTTTTTCTGAAGGCCAAATGAGCTAAAATGTGCAAAAATACTTAAAACAGGGCTAGACATTGTAAACGTTCAAGAAAATTTATCATTTATTATTATTATTTTTAACCTAGTGGGGAGAAAGGTGATATTCTTATCATCATTTTAGAGATGAGGGACTCAGCGAGGTTAAGTAATTCGCCCAAGGTCACCCAGCTTGTAAACGGATCCAGCTGAGATTTATTTGTACCCTGGTCTGACTGGCACAAAGGTCTGGGCGCTTAGCCACTACGCTATACTTAGGAGGTTAGAGGGAGTTTAGGAGGAAGAAGGAATCTGCTGCTTCAAGCTGGGATTGAACATTTAACCTCTGTGAATGTTTAACTCCAGGCTGGCTTTCCTCAGGAGCTGGTGTGGTGGAGGACCAGGGGACCTCACTGCCTCAAACTCTTGGTATTGTCAAGAAAATAAAAATAAATGTTAATATTCTATTTTTAAATTCCGGCTTGTGCCTTCTCCGCAGATTCTTTAGTGTGGTGTTCCGGGCCATCCACTGTCACACCCTCCTCACCTTTCCAACTTCATTTTGCTACGTTACCCACCACCCACCCTGCAGTCTGGCCACAGTGGATATTTACCCACATCCAAATACGCCTCAACATTCCCTCCTCCGTGCCTTTGCTTATGCTGTGCCCACAGATGGGAATGCCCTTATCCCCAGTTAAAATCTTTTTCATCTCCTGCCTCTTTTGCACAGCGAAAAAGCCAACTGTTCAAAGGTGCTCTCCCCAGAGCCCTCTGCTTACACCTTGATTTTAGTAAGTGTCACACTCTGCCTCGTATTATTTCGCTAGCTGCTCCATATCCACCTTGCCCTTGGATCTGGAGTGGGGGTGAAGAGGGGCTACATACTGTTCATCTTTGGGGTCTCAGTATGAGTACACGGGAAGTCAACAAAAATGGTCATGCAACTGGATTGAAATAGTCGAAGTTAGACAAAATTATGGAGGAAAGTTACTTATATTTCACTTTCCTCTTTGCAGTCATATATAATGATTTTTTTGGTGGGGGGGGCACACTGTGCAGCACATGAGATCTGAGTTCCCTCACCAGGGATCGAACCTGTGCCCGCTGCAGTTGGAAGCGTGGAGTCTTAACCACTGGACTGCCAGGGAGGTCCCCATACATAATGATCTTGAAAGCTATATATATGTGTGTGTGTGTGTGTGTGTGTGTGTGTGTGTGTGTGTGTGTATGATTATAAAGGAATGTATGTTCGGTGTAGGAAGTTTGGAAAATCTAGGAAAATATGAAAAACACTAACAGTAAAAGTTATCTATAAAACCCTCATCCAACAGTTGTTAACATGTTGGCATGGTTTTTTCTATGTTTATAACTAACTAAATAAAAATTACTAAATAGCCTCACATTGCATATACTGTTTTGTAGCCTTCCTTTCCCATAACATATTTTGGATATTTTAATAGACATTTAATATTCTTTAAAA
Source organism: Aethalodelphis obliquidens (assembly GCF_003676395.1). Taxonomy (NCBI): domain Eukaryota; kingdom Metazoa; phylum Chordata; class Mammalia; order Artiodactyla; family Delphinidae; genus Aethalodelphis; species Aethalodelphis obliquidens. The sequence goes on along the minus strand of NW_020838002.1, from coordinate 6,939,817 downwards.
ACAACTTTAATGGTTGCACAGAGTTCCATTTATCTACACCTAATCTCCACCCCACCACCTTGTACAGGACAAGCTGACAGCCTCTGAACAGAAAGGCAGGACACCTGGAGCCTTACAAACAGTTACCAACGAAGGGAAGACACATGGTTTTTGTAAGGGCAAACCAGGCATGTCTCACCACCTGTCAGAAGTCAGTTCTTTGGCAAATATTTACTCACTCATGGGGCCAGCCAGGCCTTGGGCTGGGAGGTGTGGGCACTGAGAGAGAAGACACCCCCTACCTCCCAGGAGCTCGTTCAGAGACCAGCTACAATACCATGTGCTTTACAGAGGCTGGCAGGATGGACAAAGGGACGGCATGGGAACAGTTTGTTACGCAAGGGCAAGACGGTTCAAAGGAGGTGCCACAGGCGTGACATTGGCTGGGGCGCTCTGGGAAAGGGTAAGCGTCCCAGGGAATCCTTCTCTCAGGTGGGAGCCAGACTGGCAATCCCACAGGCATCCACTTAGTTATTGTCCGAGAAGGGGGTCATTTACTCATTTTGGGGGGCCACTGTTTCCACGTTTCACCCATGTGTTCTTTCAAAACCCCGAAGTGAAATTACCAATTCTTTAAAAGTTTCCTCTGAGTTTCTTAGTCAAATCAGTGAAGATGGAGAAAGGGATAGGATGACGCAGATCGTCTGGCTGTTTACCCCACTTTCTTTCCCACTTTGGGCCTTGTTAAGCTACCTTTGGTGGTTCGAGGAAGGGAGGGGGTCCCCTGATGGCTGGGACCATGTGGTTGCTTCCAAAACCTCAGCCACACGCTCTTGTCACCATTCAGGCCTGCCATTTGTCCTGGGCTGGGGAACTCCCCAAGGGAAACATCCTGTTGGGGGAAGGGTCTCCCTAAGGCATTTTAATTTCATTCTCCCAGCCCTGGGGACTCACCCACATCTTTTCAACAAAGCAGAGACATCACCAGTCTATGCTTTAGAAAATAACTGCAAGCATTGAGGACGACGGATTGAAAGGCAGGGGACCTGGTGGCCTGAGCAGTGGGAATGCAGAGGAGAAAGAGTCCAGAGAAATTCAGGAAGTAGTAAGCCCAAGTTTACTTAGGGGTGTGAACGTGGGAGAGGAGAAAGGCAGTGTGTGAAGTTGGTGGCTTGAGTGAATGGGATGTGCCTTCTCCCAGGACAGAGAATTCTGGCACAGGAGATGCAGAGATGAAGGGTTCCGGACCAGCCATGCTGAAGGTGAGGCAGTTGTGGTGCAGCCTGTCCAATCAGGAGTTCAAGAGAGGGGGCAGGTGTAGGAATGGGCCATCAACACACTCTTTATTATACCAATACCAGCACTCATTGAACATTTAAGGTGCAAGGCACTGTTCTGGGCACTTCACGTGTGAATTTGTTTAATTCTCAGTACAATCTTTTGAGGTAGGCACTGTAGTGAGCCCCAAATACAAATCAGGAAACAGGCACAGAGGGAGTTAAGTAACCTGCCCAGAGTCATGCAGCAGCAGGTGGCACGGTCAGGGCTTGGTACCCACTCTGCTCTCTTCCCTCCATGAGAGCACCCTGGGAATTGCAGGATTTATGGAAAAGTGAAGAGGACTGTGCCCTGGCAAAGCCTCTGAGGCAGGCAGACTGAAGTAATGAAGGAGTTGGTTGGAATTCCCTGGCGGTCCAGTGGTTAGGATTCTGCTCTCTCACTGCCGAGGGCCTGGGTTCAATCCCTGGTCAGGGAACTAAAATCCCACAAGCCGTGTAGCGTGGCCAAAAGGAGAAAAAAATGAAGGAGTCTGTAGAAAAATCAAGAGGATAGGAGGCCTTGGGGGTGAGAGTCCCCTCAAGGAGGAGTTAACGGCATCCCAGGTGACAAGCGGGCCCAAGGGTGAGGTGGGGAGGAGGCCAGTGGGTTGAAATGACTGGGAGCCGCTGGTGCCTCCTATGGAAAGGTTATGATGGGGAAGAAAGCTGGATTTCGAGGATTGAATGGGGACTGAGGAAGCAGAGAGAGGATGTTAAGTCTCCTGATGAGTGGGCAAGAGAGAAATAGGGCAATGGCCTGAGGGTAGGGCAGGGTTGGGGTACGGGTGTCTTACCAGGGCACATTCTGTAGTGTTTGTGGGTATGAAGCGGGGCGGGCTGTGGGGGGAGGAGAGAAAGAACTGAAAGCAAAGGGACATCTCAAGCTCTGAGATGAGCAGAGACAAGAGGGGCCCAAACCAGGGTAAAGCCAGGGAAACAAAGGATGGGGAGAGTGAGGAGGAAGGAACAGGCCTCCATAACCAATAGACTGCAGGGGAAGGGACACTTCGGACTGAGGTTTCCAGCTGTGAAGCCAGGGTTGGGGTCGGCGGGGGCTTGGGAAGGAAATGCTCTGGACCTCTTGCCTCCTTGCATTTGGGGTGTCCAAGGGACCTGCAGGTGGAAAGCCTCTGTAGGCAGCTGGGTGTGATGGGCTGGAGCCCAGGAGGGTGGGCTGGCCTGGGGTCCTGGGGAACATTCAGCTCAGATGCAGTGGTGGGAGCAAGCGAGGTTACCCAGTGGGGTGTGAGAGGCAGGGAAGGAGTCTGAGGAAAAGCTTCCAGGAAGACAGCCCGGAGAGGAAGAGTATGTTACCAACGCCTAAGAAGTGTTCTTCAAGGAAGAGCGTCCATTACGGTGATCGGTTTCATTTGATGACCATATGAGTAATACATGAAAAGATTTTGTGAGCACTGGCCTCCCAGTATAAACAGCAAAATCTCCAAGTTTGCAGGTGCATTTTCCCAGCTCCCAAATGCCGAGGTGACAGGGAGAGGAGCTGCAGAGGGATCTTGCAAGTAAGCAGAAAAGTGACATGAACTGCACTGTGGGCAAGTGTAACATGATCTAGCGAGTGAGCTCTCGTTACCACTTTGGGAAAGGAGACAGGAGTCAGCACGGAGGCATGGGTCAGTCCCTCCAGATTAAGGGTCTTTAACCTGGGGTCTAGGGACCACCTCCTGGAGTTTCAAGGGCCCCCAAAACTGAATGTACCACCAAGTGAGGGGGCCTGGGGACAGGTGGGTGGGAGAGAGGAGATCCCCGGGAGGGGCTTGGGAAACTGGCCCTGGAGCTCAACTCCACAGGCTAGTTACGGCTGGGCCTCCCCAGAGGGTGTGGTTCTGAGGTTTCTCCCTCTCCCAGGTTCCCAACCTGCTGAAGAAACTTACCCTCGACACGCAAATGATGGAAACACACGGGTGTCTGGGGCACTCTGGTTTGTGGTTTTTACCTTCAGATGTCTCTGTGGCTGAGCACGTTGATTTGTCTCAGCTGGCTAGGGGACTGCAAGCTCTCAGGGGAGGAGGGGAGAGGGAGCTGTTCCCTAAGATCTGTACCCAGATGGGCAAGTGGGTCTCCAAGGCACGCTTATCCAGGAGGAGGGTGCAGGCCTTGGCAAGCTGTCTGGGGGCAGTGCTGGACCTGCATTCTGGCCATTGTCAGCCTCAGATCCCTTCCTTAGGTAGCTCCTCTTCAAAGCTGGATGCTTGGCAGGTCACCCACCACCTGCCCCATCCTACCCACCCCCCAGTTGGAGTCTGAAACTAAACCATGTGGAAAAGAAGAGCCAAAATTGATTTCCCATTTATTAAACAAGTTCTTCTGTGGGAGATCTCAGGGCTCAGACGCCCCTGAAGTGACCTGGTATGTTTGAGAGGAGATGGGGAGATGGCAGGTGACATCTGATGGTGTGATTGGGTACTACTTTGATTTCTTGACCTCCCCACCATCTCCTTTGACCTCAGCCTTTTGTTTACTTTCCTGAGCCCTTACTCCCGGGGGGCCTCCCTCCCCTCCACTACAGGTGTCCCAGGTCCCAGATGCGCGTCCACATTCTGCACCCTCTCGGGCAGTCCGGCTCTTAGGTCTCCCCCGCCCCCAGCCGAGGTCTCTGGTCTCCCTGCCGGCGTCGCTCCCCGAGCAGGGTGGGGCAGGACGCCCCGCACCCACTCTGTCCGGGACCGAGACTCCCCGCTCACGCCCTCCGGCCCGCCAGCCGGGAGTCCCCGCGGCTGCTGCGGGGGTCCGGCGGGGATCCGCCTCGTCTTGGCCTGGCAGCCCCCGGCCCCCGCGACTGCGTTACTAGCGGACCCCGATACCGCTTCCCTCCTCCCTCCGAGGGGTCTGCATCGGAGAGGGTTTGGGTGCCGCTGCCCGGCCCGCGCTCGGCCCGCAGTCCCGCTCCTCCCCGCGCAGCCCCACTTGTGGCCCCGCGGCGGCCGCGCAGGGACAGCTGCATTTCGCGCCGCCCGCCGCTAGGAAGCCGGCCGCGCCTCGCTTTCCCCGCCTCCCGCGCCCCAGCCGCGCCGCCGCACCCGGCCCGCCGCCGCCGCCGCCGCCGCCGCCGCCGCGGGATCGCGCCCCTCCCCCAGCCCCCGGCCTCTCCGGCCCGCGGGGAGCGGACGCGCGCGCGGCTGCTCGGTAAGACCTCCCTTCGCTCCCCGCCGGCGCCGCCCGGCCCGCGCGCGGCCCCGACCCGGCCAGGCCCCACCTTCCCGGGCCCGGTCTCCGAGGCGCCGCCGGGAGGGCCGGGCGGGCGCGAGTTTGATTCCCTGGGCGGCCGCCGCTGCTGCCGGGAGCCCGCGCCGCCTCAGCCTCGTGCGGCGGTTCGGCCCCGCATCCTTCCCGAGCCGCCGCCTCCTCCCGGGCCGCGGGCGCGCGGGGCGAGCGGGCACCTGGGGGCTGGGAGCGGGGCGCGCGGGGAGAGGGGTGGTCGCGGGCGGGCAGCGCGGGGAAAGCGAGCGAGGCCTCGGCGAGCCGGCGCCGCCCGGAGCCCCTTCCCCGGCTGCTCCCCCTTGTGTGTGTGGGCGCCCCTCCCCGCTGGGCCCGGGCTGGGTTGGGGGGGGGGCGCTGGCTGCTTGGCGACGGCTGGCGGGGGGGCGGGGCGGGGGGCGCCTGCCGGGGCCAGAGCTCCTTTTAGGAAAAGGGGAGGTTCGCTTCCTGTCCCCGCCGATGTCACAGGTCGGCTCAGCTTTTTCTGGTTCCACCCGGTCCCCTGGGAGCTGCATCTCTCGTGGCTCGGCCAGGGAAAGTTCACCAGGCACTGTCCCCGCCCCTGCTTCCCCCCCACCCCACCCCGTCCGGCCCTAAGTGCCCAGGGCTCTACGCTCCAGGGGGTTGGTGTCGGCGCTAATTCTTTCTTTCCTCTTCATTTTCTGGTTGCATTGTTGTCTTACACCTAGCACGGGCTTGCCCGTTTCTTTTCCCGTTAAAAGAAGTTTTAGTTCCAAGAAATGAAATTCCGGGAGAGGAATTTGATTTGAGCGGAGGGAGGTTTTAGATTTTCCTTTTTGTGGTTAGAGTGGAGGGTGACTGGGAATTTATTAAGTTGTCCTAGAGGTGATAGAGGATACAAGACCTTCTCACTCCCCACCTGACCCTCCGGCGGGAGCATCGCTGAGCACGGGGAGGGTGCCTTCCTGTTAGTTATCCTGCAGCACCCTGAGCCGCCCTGCTCGGGAGAAGGGACTCAGGGAGGTGCTTGGGCCTCTCATTCCTTTTCTTTGCCAGGCATGCTCATCTTTACAGCCTGGGTGGAGCTGGCCAGGTGTGCCTGAAGGAGGTGAGGGACACCAGGAATTCTCTCATGAAGGAAGTTGTCTCACCATGAGATTTGGCCCCCTTGGGATCAAGTGTGAAATGGGTCCCTCTCTTTTGTTGGCAGTCGAGGCCTTTGGAACCTCAGTTTGAATGGAGGATGGCATCCCTGGGCTGGAGAGAGAAACCTGGCTCAGGTCACCAGGAAGCTGGAGGGTGTGTGAGGGACCCCACCCCAGCTCACGTTCTGCAGCTGGAAGGAGCAGGAGACAGGGGATCAGGAGTGGGGCCTCGGGCCTGGGCACATCCTTAAATAGGAGAGAGACCTTGGGCAGCTAGGATGGTCTAGGGATGATGATATGATGGGGCGGGGGGGAGGGGCTTGGGGCCAGAGTTGGGGTTATGTGTCCCTTTGAGAATCCGGTGACAACTCTAACTCCCCCCTCCCTCCCTCTGACACGTGCATGTGTGTGAGGACACATTTTGTATGTAGTATCAGAAGGTCACTGTGCCCCTTGGAACTGGGGCCCCTGTTGAGACCCCTGATCTAGAGTCTGGTCCAGCCTAGGCCATTCAGAGCAGTTCTCTCCTTTGTGTCGGGTCAGTGAATAGTCCCAGGGTGCGGAGAGCAGACCTCTCAAGAGGGCTTTTCTCATGACCTTCCGATGCGACTTTGGGCCGTGGCCATAGAGACCTGGAAACCCTGGACCAGATCCCAGCTCCCTACAGCTAGCCAGAGGATGGGGGCTGATGTGGTGGCCCTTCTCCAGGGGCTGATTTTGCTGTCTATGTGGTGAGAAGGCTCTGGGCACTAACTGGGCCAGGGCCACAGAACTGTTGAATTAGAGGTAAATACAGGGACTAGGGTGAGGGATGGATATTCTGGTGTTTCAACAGAATAGGAGCGAGGTGCTTTAATAGCCCCAGCTCATTCTTGGGGCCACGGGGTTGAGGTGGGAGAAGGTGCTTCAGTGGAGAGTGTAAGCATGAAAGACAGTCCTCCTTTTGAGGAGGTCTTTGGGCAGAGTTGTTCAAGGCCAGGATCGAGGTATTTTAGGTTCCTTAGATCCTTCTGGACTAGGCAAGTCGAGGCCAGAGGGAATGGCTGTCACCATCCCCAGTGCACCCCCAAGGAGACCTGGCCTGCCTTTTCTTTCTTAGCCAAAGCTCACTGGGCCCTGGGCTGCTGCTCAGGTGTTGGTGGCATTTATACTTGGGGATCTGGAAGAGCCTTTAGTAGGGTCTGCTGTCTGTGACTTCTCTGCTTGGTACTGAGAAGCCCTTCTTAGGTTCAGGTGCCCCCAGACAATGGTAGTCCATGGAGACTTTTCTTTGCCTAGCAAGCAGTGTTGAGCATGTGGTAGCACTCAGACTAGTCTGTTCCTTCAGAGCTTCCTACATTTACTTTGCCCTATGGATTTCCCCGATCCTGGCAATAAGCAACATAGGCAGGTGTATTCTGGAGCCTTGGGGGGCAAGAAGCTGGGAGTCAGACAGGGATCACCTCTGACTATACAAGGTGGCCTGGAGGAGGTGATGTCTCCGTTTTGTTGGCTCTTAGACTTACAGGAAGTGAGAACCATAAAGGGCTTTGGAGACACTGTGGTCCAGTGGTCCCTGACTGGGAACTTGGAAGTTGTGTTGGTGGGATGTAAGGGTCCCGTTGTGGTGACTAGAGATTCGCATTCATCGGTGGCCAGGACTTGTCTGTCGGCCGCTACACCGGCTGCCACAGGTTGGTGAGTTTAGAATGCTGGTTATGTCGGCTCACTCAGTTCTTCTCTGATGCTCTCTGCTTTTAACCTCCCAGTAGGCATCTCTGATGTGTCAGAGTAATATAATGGACTCCTAATAATGCAGCTATGGCTCTTATCTTTAAAACAGGTCATAAATAATAAATAGAGTAACAATGCTTGTCAACATAAACTCCCTTTTCATAAAATGTGAAATGCACTGAGGAATGATTGGTGGGATGAAAACTTTCCAAATCCCTCTAACCTCCACCCCCAGGAGGCAATCCGGCCACTCTGTGCCCATTTCCATAATAGCTTAGTGGTTTAGAATGCAGGATCTGAAGTTACATACATATTCCCAGTTGCAATTCCAGCTCTCCATCTTACTCTATGACTTTGTAGATGCTTCAGTTTCTCAGCTTTAGAAAAAATGAAAGGAGATCTATGCCAGACAGAAGCTACTATTATTATTATTATTTCTTCACTTGGGTGCTAATGTTCTGAGGCTTCTTATTGCTAAGGAAGATCTTTGGTAAAAACTAGAGGCTGAGGCTGGCTTTTGGAGGGGTGGGATGGGATAGGATGAGGCTTAAATTTTGAGCAGAGGGGAGATGACGAGCTGAAATGTCAAGAGATGACAGAGAAACATAGTTGGGGGCAGAATGACCCGGCGTTCGTAGCCCTGCTGTGGAACCAACTCTTCTCCCTTCTCTTTGGAGGATTTGCCCTCTAAGCTGGGGGGGGGGGGGGGGGGGGGGGGGGAGGATCATAATCAGTAAAAAGGGTTGAATGGCTTTCTATGTTAATGCTAATATTGGTCCTGGAGGAACTGGCAGAAGGGGCCTGGAGGAAGGGGGTCTAGTGGGGGGAGGGCAGGCCCAATGTCAGTCAGGAGTGGAAGCTGCCAGGGGCAGGTCAGGGGTTCTGTGAAGCAATAGGCTTGGTAAATAATAATTCCAGCTCTCACTGAGCACTTGCTGTGGTTCAGACCCTGTTCCAAGTGCTTCTCGTGGATCAGCTCCTTTCATCCTCACAAGGTGCTATGAGATATTATATCTATTTTTCAGTGAAGAAACGGAGCTATAAAGGGGTTAAGTAACTTGACCAAGGTCACATGGCTAGAGACTGGCAGAGCCAGGATTTGAACCCAAGAGGCCTGGCTATAGAGCTTACATCGTTAGGGAAATTCTCAGAGAGACCCATACTGAGTCAAGGGCTGGGAGGCGGGGATGCTGGGTGGGGGGATTGGAGGGGTTACGTGCTCCGGGTGAAGGGCTGATAATGCAACATTCAAGCATCATTGGGACGCGTCTGGAGGGTTCAGCCTAGCGCAGCCTACTGAGAACCACTGGCTAAGTGCCAGATACTCTCCTGGGGCCTGACCCTGAGTGCAAAGGTCACTAAGACATGACCCCTGTCTGGGAGAAGGCTATAGTCTAGTTGGGGGGATAAACATGTCAGCCTAGAACTCTAGCTGCCTTGGCAAGTGCTGCACTGAGGCAAAGCGCTGAAGAAGGGGATGCTTTTCCAGCCAGAAGAGGAGCTGGGACAGGGAGGGCTTCCTGCAGGAGGGGGCACTTGAGCTGAGTGAGGGTAAAGGTGGCTGCTGCCCCATGGGCTTTTTTTTTTTTTTTGCGGTACGCGGGCCTCTCACTGCCGTGGCCTCTCCCATTGCGGAGCACAGGCTCCGGACGCGCAGGCTCAGCGGCCATGGCTCACGGGCCCAGCCGCTCCGCGGCACGTGGGATTTTCCCGGACGGGGGCACGAACCCGTGTCCCCTGCATCGGCAGGCGGATTCTCAGCCACTGCGCCACCAGGGAAGCCTCCCATGGGCTTTTGATCCTACCACAGAGTATATCGCTCTCCCACTCTGTGAATTCTGAGTAGAACCGAGGGTCGAATTTTCTGGATCCTGCAACGCCCTTGCCTTATTTGGCTACCTTGATGCTTTTGTGGTTTTTAAAGTCACCTCCTATACTGCCTGCAGTGAGCATGCTGAAGAAGAAATAAAAATCTTGTAAGAGTTGTTGCTCAGAACACAGTGATTCACTCTTGTCTCTCCGTACTTAGAAGCAGAACCAGAGGCAAATGAATGTAAACTGCAGAGGAAGGACTCGAGTAAGGTCTGAGGACAGTGTTGCAGATAGGATGTGAGATGTGAGAACAAGTGACACAGGAGCGGAGGGGAACCGCCATCCCCGAAGGTCTTTAGAAATGGGAACAAGTTCCATTTGTCTTTGTGGTTTAAGAGGTTTCATCTGGAGACAGGAAGATGAAGTAGAGGCCCCTCGAGATCTGTGTCAGCTCAGCAACGGGAGGGGAAGAGGATCTGGAATTTTTGAGCTAGAATGTTGCTCACATCTGGCCTAACCCCTCCTTTTACCATTGAAGTGGCTGAAGAGTGCCCATCACCGTAAGTGGCTCATTCATTAGTTAATGAGCCAAGACACAAACCACATCTGCCCAGCAGCTGTGTGCTGCCCTGTGTCAGTCCCTGTCAGAGGGGATGCATTCTGGGGGCACTCCGCAGCCCTACTGGGTGGAGTCCACGCCTCGTGAAGAGGGCTGCAGGAGACCTGCAAGTAGTTGACCGCTTGTCTGGCCGCTGGCACTAGAGAAAAGCTTCAGCTCCTAATCACAAGATGTTTCTGAGAATGGCCCAGTCGGAGCTAGCGGTCATCTTATTCACCCTTCTGGCCCAGCACCTAGATGAGCTTCAGGCATACCTACAGGGCCTTCAGTAAACTTTGTTGAATGAAGAGTAAATAGCAGACGATCCACAAGTTATTACTCTTCTACCAAACACTTGTTGGGCCAGTACATTTACCATTTCAATTCTGTTTTGCCCAAGCCAACAACTGAATCATTACACGATGCCCCCAGCAACAGAGGAAGGCGTCCAAAAGCATGCTGGGGGCAAGAATGATGAACAGAACAGTTTGGGATTTTTCTCAGAATGTATAATTCTTTGAAAGGGTTTCAAGGGCAGACCTTATGTTCATTTACGATGACTTGCTCTCTTTGTTCGTTTGTTGTAGTTGTTGTTTTTGTTCCCAGCATGAAAGTAAAGGCTGCATTTTTCGAATTTAGGAAAAGCATGTGGTCTAGCCATCTAAGCTGCGTAGCAAGCAAGATGGCTGCAGAGATCTCCAAAGGGAGCAAGGCTTGCTCTCAGAAGAGAATCTGCTTAAGAATGAGCCAAACACGAACCGATGCTGGAAAAGGAATTTAAAATACTGGGTGGTGAACTTTACTTGCTGGGGTGAATTTAAATTAACTTGTGCAAATTAAAGAAAAGCAGCAGCAGCAGAAAACCCTGTGGAGGATCTCTTCCTTCCTCCTGCCTGTTCATTAGGGAAGCATCGGGTTTTAGCAGGCACCTGCAGAACTCTGTTTTTCCCGGCGACCAACACGCTAGATCTGGAGCTCTGCGGAGAAGATTCTTTGTGGTCGTGTAGGATGATCAGGCGTAGGAAATCGTTATTTCACTTCGTTCAGGTCTGAGATTAGTTTCGGTTTCAGGCTGTACCAGGAGCTGAGTGAGAGAGAGAGAGCACGCGCGCGGGGAGCTAGGGCGAGTGAGAGAAGTGAGCTGGGAGAGTCTCACCATTGGCTGCCACTAGTGGCAAGGTGGGTGGGCAGGGAACTCCTGTGGCTGAGCAGGGAGAGGAGGAAGATGAATCAGAGCTGGAGTCGGGGAAGGCGGCCATTGAGCATGTGTGTGTCTATGGGCTGGGAGGCAGCGTAAGAAGGAAGATAGCAGCAGGTGTGCACAGGGCAAAACCCCGCACAGTTACAGGACTACTGAGCTGGGAGGTTGTAGGTAAGCTGTAAAACACGGATTACCTGGATGAGGTGGATTTTCCACGAGCAGGTGCAGAGCTGAGAGGAAAGCCAGGTGTAAGTGTGCCACGAGGCCTACACCCACCTTGTACCGGTATCCTTAAAACTTGCATCTTCTTGTGTTTGAGTTTCCTTAAAAAAAAAAAGACAAATGAAGGTTTGAGAGCTGATAGTTGAGACTTGCAGACCTTTGCAAGTTGGAGCATCTTCTAAGACGCTGTCTTCAAGCTGTCGTTCTTCCTGAGACGGTTTGGGGCCAGTCTGGTGGTTTCACAGGGCATCATTATCCTAGAAAATCAGCACTTTTCCTCCCCGGACCGGATGTGGGTGTGGCAGACACAGATGTTTCATCCCACCTTAGCAGTGCTAGAGCATCATTGCATTTTATTCCTCGAAGTCATAAATTCATTTTATTTCTAAAAGAATCACTGAATTTCAAAGCCAGAAAGGATTTTGAAGATTATCCAGACGGCTCCTATAGAGGGATTTGTGGTCCTGGGTCATTAAGCACCTTGAAAAGAACTATGGTATGTAGTTAAGAACCGCAAGTCAGACTGCCTGTGTTTGAATCCACCCTTGCTAGTTGCTGCTGTGTTCTTGGGGCAAGTTACTCAAGCTCTCGGAGTCTTAGTTTCCTGACCCATGCAATGGGAGTAGTAATATCCCCTAATGGTTGCTAATGCGGATCACTTATTAAGCCCTTAGCACGTGCTTGGCAAATCGTAAGTTCTCAATAAACGTGAGCTGCTGCTACTGCTGCTGCTGTTGTTATTATTATTGTTATTATCATCATTTCATGAAATCACGTGGCTAGTTAGTGGTAGAGCCAGGGCTCCAGTGCTAAACTCTTTTTACTCCTAGTTCTCTCCAGCATGGCCATAAGATGATTTCATCACAGTCTTGAAATACACAAAGAGCACTGATGAAAGTACTTGTGTAGAAATCTTCGAATGAATGAACATTCATAATAGAGCTGGAAGAAATGGGCTTAATCCATGTATTAGATATAGTTAGACTTTGGGCATGAGGGCATATGTTTCCCAAATAATCTGTGTCCACAAACATCCTTTACTAGTGTTCAGAGGTTTCCTAAATGCCAGAATGGTTACCTCTGCTGGAAAGGTTGGGGTGTTTCTCGATATTTTTGTTGAGCTCTCCTCAAATTGGAAACATCCATTTCAATGCGTTGTGGTGGCAAGCAGGCTTTCGGGTGTGATGGAAATATTTCTGTAGCCTGGTTGCTATTTATCCAGGGTGAAGACAGTGCATGGATTTAAAAACTACGGGCTTGGTGGAAGTCTACATGTCTTAGGCCAGGCCTGCACAAATGCCTTCCCAAATGATTTGCACTGACCTTTTCTGCAAATTGCTGGCAGCCTGGGAGCCTCTCGAGGGAGCCTGAACTATTGTTGAGGTGGGTGTGATCCTTGGCCTTGAGGGGTCTTTTGACACCTTTGGTGAGGTGGTATAAGGCCGTTTTGGTATATTTTCTTGGAATATGAAAACAAATGGAAATTAATTTTGTTTGGCAAATCCTGCAACATTCCCTTGAGATACTGCCACTCTCTGGGGCTTATAGAATTGAAGTCTGTTTTTGATGCTTATCCATGGGACTTCTCAAATTTCCATGCCTGAGGAAGGGAGCGTGTTAAAGTGTGAAATTTCTGAGTGTGCGATTTGGAGTCCAAGATGAGAGATCCAGGCTGAGCTCTGCCATGTATGGACTGTGTCATCTGTGTTGTTCTGAGCAGATCACTTAATTTCTTAATTTGTACTTTTCTTGAGGTTAATCTATTATTGTACCCCGGCAACAAATGGCTTTTGAACACATCTGTTAACTAGAGCTGGTAATAATAATCCCTGTTGCACTAGATGGTTGTGATGGTCTAATAATGATAACATTTTTATTACGTATTTATTGCATGCCAATCACCTTCCTGTGCATTTTAAGAGTATATATTTATTTACTCAGCCCCGTATGAGTATAGTATTATTTACCACTTTCCGTATGAGGAGACGGAGGCTCAGAGGGTTAAGTCAACGTGCCCAAGGTCACACAGTTAGGTAACCGAGGAGCTGGGATCTGAACTCAGAAAGCCGGGCTGCTGAGTCTGTAGATGGTGTTTCCAAGAGGGCTTTGTTGTCGTGTTGTACTTCTTACTCCTTGACTGTTCCTCTTCTTCTTTGACAAGCTGAGGGAGGGATAAGCTGAGCCTGGAGGTAGATTAAGTGTACAGATCACAGTGTTGGAAAGAATGAGGAGATGGGGCATATGAGAGCTTTTTTTGGAGTTATAGGGAAACAGCTGTTTCTAAGTTTGGGACAGAGCTGAAGAGAGCCGACAGGGACAGAGAAGGACATTTTCTGGGTGGATTTTTACTCTCTGCCGTGAGGGGCTGCGCTGTGGATTTAAGGGCCATGTGTCTCTTTGCTCTCCTATCACTTTATTTGGATAGGGATCTCCTATCACTTTCCTATCATTTTATTTGGAAGCCTGTCTTTACATCCCAACTCAGCCCTCAGCTGTGACAGCTTCAGAAACTTAGAACTAACTGCTATGGATACAGATAGCAAATTCTTGACACATGAAAGGCAAGGTGAAGGATGGGCTTTTGAGTGGAAATTCTTCTTTGTTATTGCATCTCTCTGAAATGCATATGGGGGTGAGCCATGGAGTGGCTGGTGTTCAAAGGAGAGAGAATTGGGAACCTGGGTGACTTCCTTTCTTCTCATGAGTTGACTTAAGAGAATGAATCATCCTATTAGCTTTCATCTTGGAAAAGAAGAAAGAAAAGAAAGCACGAGTGAGTGAGGTGGCATTTGACTGAAACCAGAGGCCTTCTGTTTGGGTATCCCAAGGTAGAGGCCAGGCCAACTGCAGAGGGTCTTGGTGGCTCGAGCCAAGGGTGAGATACCCCCAGGGGATTTGGGAAGGGCTCCCAGCTTTGTGCCACTGCCACCTCCAGCCCTCTCCATCCCCGTGAGGCTCTGGGGAAGGAAAAAGCCTTAAGGGGAAATAAATTGGGGTGTGTGTGTCATTTTTAAATGGGAAACCACTGGTGAAATTCATACATAGCAGTGATAATTTTGAAGATAATAATGTAAAATTCATCACATACAACTAGAGACACTGCAAACATAGTTTTTGACCTTTAGGGACGTGAATGGCCACTTGGACTCCACCCCATGAAGGGGGTGGGGCCCTCCCTGTGCTAACGCCTGACTCCCCTGGGACATCTTTGGGGACCTCTTGTTCTCTTTAGAACTCAGACAGGAGCCTTCCAGGTGTGAGTACTCCCTGCCTGCCCCGCCTCACCCAGAAGCCGCCCTGTGTGTCTCTGAGTTTGCGAGGAAGCTGGGGGGCGCATCCTTTTCTGAGCCACTCTTTGTGACCTTTCTGTGGACTGTCATTTGGATTGTGAGCCGAGGCTGGAGTCCCCAGAGGAATTCAAAGTCCACCTGGGAGGGAGGTATTGCAAGAAAACTCCCTCAGATCAGCCCCCCTGGAAGCCCAGTTTAGGAATGGTAATACGGCGGCCGTTTTCAGACGCCCTCTGGCTTCATGGCGAACTTTCCCCAGAGCGGTTGCTTTTCTCTGCAAGGCCCCGCTGCCCCCATTTCGCCTCGTTTTCCTTCTTGCCGCAGCCATCAGCAGTAGCTACTGTTAACAGCTCCCATGTGTAAGAGGACTCACTCGTTTCAAGCATTTCACTTCAGTCATTTAATTTAGTCCTGTACCAAACTATGAGCCAGGGATTATTGTCTTTTTAGGTGTGGGAACCAAGGCTGAGGGCTAAGGGGTAAGGTAACATGCCTAAGTAATACAGCCACTTACTGAGTGGGATGTGGTTTGTTTTTTTTTTTAACTTTATTGTAAAAATTTTCAAATAGACTCCAAACTGAGAGAGGCTAGTACAGTACATTCCCACGGACCCATCACCAAACTTCTTCGCTCCTTGTGGAGAAGCCCCTGCTCCAGTGCTTCTGGGGCCGCGGCATAGAGCAGACACCTGTGTGTGAATTAGAAGAAGGGACCCTTTCTCCAGGGTATGCAGCTTGGTAAGCAGAGCATAGGTTGGATTCCAGCCCCATTTGCCCCTTTGGAGGGGCACCTTGTGCAGTGAACAGCCCGTACAACTCTACGTGGTGGCCCTACCTGCCTCACTTGTCTCCTCATCTAGCTTTTGGCAGAAAGAGACAGAGTGATGATTTCTCTGGTTGGCCCTCAACTACATGGGGTCAGGGGAAAAAAGCTCAGCTGTTGGGGACTTTGGGGACTAAAATAAATTAAGCAGGAGTGTAATTCCCAGAGGAGATAACTCTTGCTGCAGAAGAGGGTGAGGGCAGATGAGCCGTGTCTTTTGCTGCTCCTGTGTTCTTCCAGCCACCTGCTCTCTTGATGACTCCTCCTGGATGCCCTCTCCCCTCTGTTCTGTGCCCAGGGCAAGGGAGGCACTTGTGTGTGGCCGCATGGCTGGCAGGAGGGGAGCTGGTAGAGCCCAGGGTATGAAAACCCGGTGCGAACTCAGTCTTGGCTGCTACCCTCCCGGAGTTGCTGGGACAAGCTGTCTTTGCCTCCTGGAAGCTTACCTTTTCTTGGGCTCAGTTTAGCCAGTGGCTGGGTGGGAGGTCCTGCTTTCACACCTGTAGGACTGCTCCTTTTAGTGCCAATGTAGGGCCTGTGGGTCACCAGGTAGGGCGCATCTTGAGGAGAGGGATTGGGTCTTTTTCACTACTGTGCTCTTGGCTGTATGGACACACGACAGCATCTAGTCTTGATGTTCTAGAAATATTTGTTGAACAAATGAATGTTAGACAAACAAATACAGCGTCCTGCAGACCAGAGAAATGTGCTGAAGGACCCCGGTTGAATGATTCGTGTGTTTCAGCCAGGAGAGAAGCTAGACTGTGCTGCAGTAATAATCAAACCCTGACATCCCAGTGGCTTGACACCATCTAGGGTTCATTTGTGCTCATGGAAAGTCTGACGTGGGTTAGACAGCCCTCCCCGACCTGTAGCCACACCATCTGGAATATGGGGCCATCATAGTTCCCCAGCCCCTGGCTTTTAACTGCCTTAGCAAGGAACTGACACCTGTTACTTCTGTGTGCATTTAATTTGTCAAGAACTGGTCACATGGCTCCAACCTAACTGCAAAGGAGGCTGGGAAATGTAGAGGAGCAAAGGGTTGTCTTCATGGTTTCAAAGGAGAGGATTTTGTATTTCTTGTCTCTGGCTTTAAACCACTGGAGTGCCTCCAGCCTAATCACTTATCCTCAGTTATAATTTTTTTTTTTTAAACACTAACAAGAAGGGAGCACCTGCCACTTTCTTTAATCCAGGGAAGGAGGCAAGAGATGGCACTGAAGGAGAGTCACTTCGCAGGGATTTTAACCTCTCCTTTACTACATTTTGGTCATGTGATATTCATTTGGTCACTCCACCTTTGTGAGCCTCTTTCCTCATCTGCAAAAGGAGGATAATTATCCACCCATCTGTTAGTTCAGACTCTACTGACTGCAAGTAACAGAAGCCAGCTTGAGCTATTTGAAGCCACGGGGGAATGGAGGAATCAAGGGCAGGAAATACGGCTGGCCTCCCAAGTGCCTGGAACTGGAGGATGCCACTGCGTCTGTGGATGTGTGCCAGATGTCATGGGTCCTCAGCCCCCAAATATACCCATCCTCCTTCCAGTAACTATCAGACTGAATTGTATCTCAGAACCTTGATTCAAATTCCTGAGGAAAGAGTCTGATTGCTCCTTTGTGTCAGCTGTCTCCTGCTGGTCCAAGCAGTGATGGTCAGGAACACATGGTCATATAGTAGCACCTGGCTTGGGGGCTGTCCCCTGTGGATGGGGGTGGGGGCAGTCCTCAGAAAGGTGCTGGTGCTTACCTAGTTCAAGGGTTGTCGAGTTGATTGGATGATGTCTGTAAGAGCGCTTTGAGAACTATAAAGTGCTGCATAAATATGAGCTGGCAGGGTGGTGTGGGGTTTCTCGTTAGGAGTCTTGGAGATCGCACTGCCCTGGAGGGGGATGGGAGAGATTATAATGCTGTGGGAGAGGGTTTAAGTTTTGGTGGAGGCAGGCGAGCTGTTTGTTGGAAGGTCACGGAGCAGAGACTGGAGGGAGTGGACAGGACTAGCATGGGGGCATTGCCAGGGGTCAAGCTACGATTATAGGCCGTTAGACCGTAACGTTGTAAAAGAGGGAATACTGGGAGTGTGCTCTCACTTGCCTCGGTAGTTGACACTGTGATTGTGGAAAGGGTGTTAGCCCAGATCATGGCATTTCAGTCCTCGTCCGACACTGCCCCGGTGGGCTGTGTGACTACGAGCAAGGCTCTTCACCTCTTCGGGCCGAGTTCTGCTCTCGGAGGATGCTGTGTGCAGCGTATGCTTGGGCCATGTAACATGGGCATTAAGGCTTGCCGTCTGCAGTGAGACAGCTGGGTGTGAATCCTCCTTCACTTGCTAGCTATATGACCTGGGGACATTTCCTAACCTCCTCCAGTCTGTTTCCTCACTTGTGAAATGAGGATATTCATAGTACCTACCTCATTAGGTTATTGTGAGGGTTATATGACATGAAGGCTCAGTAAAACATCAGCTAACATGATTAACGGAAGCCAAAGCTGCCCGCTGCCAGGGACCTGTGGCCGCGTGGTAACACTGTGTGCTCCAGGCCTCTTGAGCCAGACTGAACATCAGGACTGTGGGGAGGGAGGGTGGGAAGCTGGGGGGCGGGGGCTGGGCATGGTCCACTAGAGGCAGCCTAGGGGGCTGATGCTCAGGGCTTTCTAGTAATTCAGTTCCTCCCTGGAGGCCTGCGCCCTCCTCCCGACCTGCAGCCGCTTCCCAGCCCTGGCGCTGGGTGGGCGGTTGGCTGGATTCTGGAAGTTCAGTGACCCCCTTCCCTGCAGTCCTGGGAGGCCCCGGGTCTCAAACCAGATCCACGTTTGGGATTAAAGTGCTTCCCGTGGTGAAACTGCAGCTGCTGGAGAGTTAAAAAATAAATGAAGAAACCCTTCCGACCACAGAGCAATTTGAGGGCTGAATTATTCAGAGGCCCAGCTCCCTCTGGCTTCTCGGAGCGGGGCGGGGGGCGGGGGTGGGGCGGGGGGAGGGACCGGGAGGAACGTGGGCCTGGCGAGGCTGGAGCTGCCCGGCTGCCGCCGTCAGGCCCGGGGTCCCGGCGGCCCGCGGCTTCAGCCCGAGGCCGAGCCCAAGCCGGCCCCTCCCGACCTCCCTGGCCGCTGGGCCCTGGGCACTGCGAGAATGAATGACAGAAAGAGGTCGTGCGGGTCCTTGTCCCCGTGAGCGGACGGCCGGGCGGGGAGGCAGGGCCCGGAGGGAGGCGCCTCCGGCCTGCTCCGGGGGGAGCCTTAATCCCCTTTCGTCCCCTTTAGGAGGATGTTTTCTGATTTGAGGAAAATCGGCGCTTCCAGCAGCTGCGGGGTGCAGGAGAGGGGTGTCGGGGGCCCGCGGGGCCCCGGGGAGGGGGTCAGGACGGGTGTCCCGGCGCTGTGCCGGCTCCGGGCTGCCGGGAGGACCGTGGCCATGGCAACCCCGGCCGGGCTGCGGTCAACACGGACTTTCAAAGGGGGCCTTGTTCCCTGTGGGAGCCCTTCAGTTGCAGCCAGCGGGCTTTTCAGACCCGGGGAGGAAAGGGGGGCAGCGGGGAGGGGGTGGCCTGTTGGTGAGGAAGTGTCACTCCGGGTCCCCTCCTCCCCCGCCCCAGGCTTGTTTCCTGGAGGCCCCAGTTTCCACAGATCCTGCTTCTGGAGAATGAAAAGAAACGTAAGCATGAGGAATGTGTTCAGTCTCCAGGCAACAGGGTGTGTGTGTCTGTGTGTAACTGAGGGGAGGGAAGGAAGCTTGGAAAAAAAAAAATCCCTATCCTGCTGGCCTCCAAGAATGGAAGGCCTCGGTGTCCTAGACCAGCGGTCCCCAACCTTTTTGGCACCAGGGACCGGTTTCGCGGAAGGCAGTTTTTCCACAGAGGGTTGGGGCGTTTGGGGCACGGTTCAGGCGGTTGTGCGTGCGATGGGGAGGCGCAGATGAAGCTCGGCTGTCTCGCCCGCCGCTCACTCGCCCGCAGCTCACCTCCTGCTGTGCCGTCTGGTGCCTAACTGGCCGCGCGGATGGCTACCGATCCGCGGCCCAGGGGTTGCGGACGCCTGCCCTAGACGGATTTTAGCAAGCTAGCCAGGGCCACCTGAAGCAGATCTTTAAGACTCACGCATCCTTTGGGCAATGAATGGCAAATGAGAAAATATCAGAGAAAATACTAAGTCACTCGTTCAGTGTAATGTAACCAAATGGCAATTTACATTCTTATGTATTAGCCAGTGAAATTTAGTGAGAAAGCTGATCTTGGGAGCTTGAATAGCCTTTGCTGTCTTTGGGGGAGCTTGGCCGCTGGATTTCCCTCCCTTCATTTTGTCTTTAACTCAAGTATAAAAATTGGGAAGAATGGCATGTCTGCTCTCTAAGCACGTGTATCACTTTTAAGGTAGTCTCTGTACATTTGTTAACGAATGTGTGAATGATGAATGCATTTCCACTTAGGGCGGCTAGGGGTTAATAGCCAGATCTTCTCCCTTGACACTCCATCCCTCTTTGGCCTTGTCCGAAGGGGTGGCCAGCAGGGGCAGCCTCAGGTGTGGGGAGATGGGGAGGCAGGACATGAACTTGACTACATCAGTTAACTGTTAACACTGGCCAGGCCTCTGTCAATCAGCTCTCCAGATCCCCCTGGGGATCCTTGAGCGAGGTGTTGGGAAAGATCCTAACCTTTCCAGCTCAGAAAGGAGCTGATTCTGGGCCTGCCTTTATTTTCAGGTCGCCATCAGCCTGAGGAAAACAGCGTTCAATCAGGTAGACTGGAGTTTCTACTGCTGCTGCTGCCCCCATTCTGGTCAAGAAAAGTGGGGGGTCAATAAACTTGAGTGTACATAGGTGGGTGTCTTGGCCATTTAGCAAATGGTCCTCACACCCACAGGAGAGCATGAAGGGGGACTCGTTCAGAGGTGGGACACTGAGACCCAAGTCGGGTGGCTGCATTCTCATCGGCCCCCATCTCCTCTATCCCCTCCTGCTTTTGAGGTTTGGAGGTTGTAGATTCTTCTTGTCATCTGGGGGAGATGGTGCCATTTGAAGTGGCTTCTTCATTTGAAGTGAGGGTGGAGAGGGCTCAAGAACTTTCCAGACTCTTCTGATTAGCATAAAATAGGCACTGCATGGAGCACTGTCTGGAGCTTTGTGGAGAGAGGGAAATAAGAGATGTAGTTCATGCTTCTGGAGAGAGTCAGTCTAATGGATGAGTCCACCAGCACATTAAAGCAACATTAAGGGCCTGTAAAGTGACAGACATTCTTGTTTACGTATAGAATCTTAGACCAGAATCAGAATGTGTGTGGAGTGGGACCCAGGCATGGGTGAGTTTTAGAAGCTCCCCAGGTGTTTCTCATGCACAGCCAGGGTTTCTGGCCATCCCTCCAGTGCAGTGTTTGCAAATGGGGATGATTTTGTCCCCTGGGAGACATTGGCAGTGTCTGGGGACGTTTTTGGCTATCACAATTGGGGGTGGTAGTGCTACTGACATTGGTGAGAGCATCTTGTAGGGAAATAGCACATGGCAGGGTTTGGAGGTAGGAGAATGTGGTTTGCTTTCGCAAAGAAGAAAGAGCCTCGTGGTTTCATGAGAGTCCGCTGAGATCCGGAGTTGATTTTTCAGCCTGATTTTCGCCAGAGTTGGGTCTGTGTCTTGTCCAGACACTTTTGGTTTGGACGTCAAGCCCCTCTGTGTTTGCTGTGTGTGTCAGTAACCCTCAGGCCTTTCTGCGCCCTGTTGTGAGTCAAGTCAAGGAGCCCTTGTCAGGTACCATCGGCCTCAAGTGCCCAGCCCCACCCTCGGACTGACTTTCCCTAAGTCCGTGCATATATGAAAGCTACTGTGCAGAAGCTCGCCTTCCTGCTGGCTCCAGGAAGATGCAGTGCCCCTTGCCTTAGTTAATGGCTTGGCTTCATGGCCCCTTCGGTCATTTATTCCCTACTTCTTAGAGAAGAGTGAGGAAGTGTCCCTCGTCTTTCGAGTCCATCATGGTACCTGACACATGGCAGTTACCCCATAAATAGTTTTGAATGAAACAGTGAATCCCTGAATGAGTGGGAGATCTGAGCCTTTTACTGTGAATTGCCCCTTTAATAAGTACATAGTCCTTCAGTCCTTGGGCCATAAGTTAAATTAGGAGAGACAGACTGGTAAGAAGGAGGAAAGTCTCTACGGTCAAGAACTTCCAGGGAATAAGACAGGTAACCTGAAGGAAGTGGGAACCATTTCCCCTTGGAGTTTCCCTGCTCGTGGCCCTTTCTGGCCACAGGAGTGGCCACTGAGGAGCCATTTCTGCCCTCCTGGGATGACCCAAACACGTGTGTGGTAGTCCTCCCTGGGCATCACTGGCTGAGATCCAGCTGCAGGGTGGCAGGAGCAGAGCTGAGGCAGGAGGCACAGTTTAATCAGAATACCTCCTCTTCTCGGGTCTGGTTATAGGTAGCAAATGCCTCAGAGCCGCTCTTCTCTGCCCTTAAGGCAGTTTTTCTGCAACTCAGGAAAAAAGGGCCCCTGGTGTCCCAGGCTCAGGTTGGGGTGGGAAAGGTGTGTTGCTAGGGCTGCCTGTGATAGGAACCCGGTCCCATGCAGGGCCTTCTGCCCCCTCACAGCCAGTGCCGGGGGGCGAGCCTGTTCTCGGGCCCTTTGCTGGGCTCTGGCTGGCTTTGTCCAGTGGAGTTTCTGGAACCAGCCTTATCTGCCCCTGTGTGATGTGCCATTAGAAACTTGTTCCTCAAGTCGGGTCCCCAGACCAGCAGCACCCACGCCACCTGGTGAGAAATGGAGAGTCTTGGGCCCCACCTCGGGCTGCCCAAGTCAGTCTGCATTTTAACAAGAGGCCCAGGTGGTTTGCGGGCACGTAAAAGCCTGAGGAATGCCTTGCTAGAAGACTGCTCGCTGAGGGGGGCAACTGCAGGGGTGGCCTCATTTGAGGGGCGTAGGTGCCCGTCCTTGCAGAGCGCTTTAGGGCAGTGCTTCTCAAACTCTGAGGTGAAGGATGGGTGGTTTATTTCATTCTTCTGGGGACGGATATGTGGCCCGACGAGCATGACCCTCTGCACAAGTCTTAACTGGTCTATATGCTTTCCCTATTCAAAGAGGCAAGTCTCCCGTCGCATGTTTGAACGTGGTAGCAATATCAAATTGCTAGAAACATCTCTAAACCCTTACTTACTCTCTTTTCCTGTGCTTATCTTGCCAAGGATACACGACTAACAGTTTCTGAATGGTCTGCAGACCTGCTTTAAGTGGCCCTGGTCTAGGGCCCCATCTTGGGGTCAGATAGACTTGGGTTTGAACCCTGGTTCTGTCACTTAACTTGCTGTGTGTTCTTGGGCAGCTGTTTAGCCTCTCTGAGTCTTCATATTGTCATCTGTAAGTCAGAGATAATAACGCCTCTGCCTCCTAGGGTTGGAGTTAGGGTTAAATGAGGTAAGCGTGGGTGGAGCGCAGAATGCGTGCTCGATAATACTGGCTGTCAGTTGTGGGCAGCAGCAGCACTGTTACTGTTTGCTGTCTTGGAGCATCTGAAAATGAGGACAGTGGCTGCAGTTAAGGGAATACCATTGCTTTTAGATAGACAGCTGTCTTTAAAAGTGTAGAAAATTCGTTTGGAACAGAAACTTTCTTCCCCCTGTGAATTTCTGATAGTTTAGGGCTGCAGGTAATGTATTTTCCTCTGTGTGAATCCAAGCAAAACCAAGGATCAGGATTGGGACAATGTTGGAACTTGTTTTGCAGCGGTGGAAAGAAGTAAGAAGCAGTGGATAGGAAATCCCTTTCACCCGCCGGGTGGTGGATTTTCAGTGCTAAGTTGCCTAATTCTAAACGGCCAGTGCATCATCTCTTTGCGGAGAAATTCAGCTTCCCGCTTGGATGTTTCATCAGAACGAGGAGATGAAGTGAAAGAGTAGAGGACTCAAGTTAGAAGATCTGTGTTCTGGAGTCAACTTAGCAGGCCTGGATTGGGGTGTCACCTCACTGGTCCATGTTTGTTAACCTCTTTTTGGGTTCCAGACCCCTCTGATAATCTAAAGAGAACTTCGACACCCTCCTTCACCCTGAAGAGTGTATGCACACCCAAACACATTCAATTGTGCATTTGATGTCATTGGGGGGAGATCCCTGGACCTCATCGAAACCTCAAGGACCCTTGGCTAAGAAGCTCCACAAGGCTTGTTACTAGTGTACTAGAATATCCAAGTGGCAGGTTGTGGAGTCAGAGTGCAGGGGTCTGAATCGTTCCTCTGCTGCTTGCTGGCTTGTTGAACTTGGGTACATTAATTATCTCCTCTAAGCCTCAGTTTCCCCATCTATAAAGTCGGGACAAGGATAGTACTTACCTCATAGGGTAGTTGTGAAATTAGATGAGGTAATATCTGTCAAATGGCCTATGTTGCATTATTACTGTTTAGCTTACAGAATGCCCATTGCCCTCTGGAGGAATCCCACCTTGGTAGCAAGAACTTGTGCTGTGCTGATTTGAGAGCAAACAGTATTTGGACTGAGACCATGAGGCTTTCCTTTGGATGGGTGTGGAGTGGCCCCCTGACATACCTCTGGGAAATTTGGAAAGTTGGACAGCTTTGGAGCAAGGCTTCTAGAAGCCCTCGCGGCCCAGCTGCTCCCGTTCAGTAATTTCCATGTGCCATTGTTGGTTTTGGCTCCAGGCTGAAGATCCCTGCCTCTGGAGCTTCCCTGAAACTAGACGCCCGACCCAGAGGAGCAGGGAGGAGGGGAAGGAAGAACAGAGAAGCAGACTTTTTTTCTCTCCTTAATTAACTCAGGCTCTTTTGCTCCCTGGGCTTTTGGGCTCTCGCAGCCCCAGCAATTAGTGGGAGTGTTAACTGGGGTCAGGGCAGAGGCCGGCCTTCAGGGAACTCCCGGGGAAAGTACTGGGGAGAAGGAAGTGCCTCTCAGGCAGGAATGAGGGCTTCGCCTCTGGCCGCCTGGGCCGCTGCCCCCTTTTAGCTGAGCCACCCCCAGTTCCAGCCCCAAGTTCGGGCTCAGCTGTCCCGGGAGAATAGCGAGGAGCTAAAGGATTCCAAACCTCGGCCCCCACCTACCGGGCCTTAATTACATCAACGCACAAAGCCGGGGTGGCTGCTCAGCCTGTCCTGGTGAACAATCGCATCCTGTTCTCACGGCCTGTTTTCCCCCAGCTGCGCCTCTCTTTCATCTCGGCCTCTTTCCCAGGGACGCGGGGCTCGTTCCCAGGAGGCCAGAATCTGGGTTCTAACCTTCTTACTTCTTCCCTAGTCTCGCTGGTTTTGTTTACTCCTTTCTCCCTTTCCCTTTCCCCTCCGGTTCAGGAGCCCCATCCTATGTTCCTGAGGTTGCCCCATCCAGTCCTGTTTTAGAGTGTGTGGGTGAAAGGCTTGAAAAACAAAGCATGTGTCTGTTTTTGCTTCTAATTTGCATGTTGTCATGAGAGAGAAGCAAAATGCCCCCGCTTTATAATGATGCCCCGCTAGTCATAATGCCACCTTCCATTTGTTTAGCATTTGATAGTCTTAGAAATACCATCGCATGCATTTCTCGTGGATCCGCACACGTTTTGATGCAGTAGCGAGGATGGGTACCGCTTACACCTAATTTAGGGGAGTGAAGCAGCTTGGCACCAGCCCCATGGCTAGGAAGCCACAGAACAGGGACAAAACCCGGGTCTGGACCCGGGTGCTTCCTACCTCCTTCCTTGGCTTCCTGAGTGTGGGCCTTTTTCAGTCCACCCCAGGGTCTCAGCAGAAATGCCTTGGGCAGGAGGACGTCCAGGGCCCACCCCCCGCCCCCACGCCCCGTCAGTGATGGGGAACTTGAGCTCCTTGCCGTGATGAGCTGTGAGCTGCGAGTGAGGAGCCCCTGAGAACTGGCGTTTCTGGTCTCTCCACTTGACTCTGCCCCTTCCCCAGCTTCAAGGGACAAGGACATCAATTTTTTCCTATTTTACTGTTGCTATTCCAGATACTTAGGTCTTTAAAAGCTCCAGAGGGCTTCCCTGGTGGTGCAGTGGTTAAGAATCCTCCTGCCAACGCAGGAGACATGGGTTCGAGCCCTGGTCTGGGAAGATCCCACATGCCACGGAGCAGCTAAGCCCGCGTGCCACAACTACTGAGCCTGCACTCTAGAGCCCGTGAGCCACAACTACTGAGCCCGCGAGCCACAACTACTGAAGCCTGCACGCCTAGAGCCCGTGCTCTGCAACAAGAGGAGCCACCGCAATGAGAAGCCCGCCCACTGCAATGAAGAGTAACCCCTGTTCGCTGCAACTAGAGAAAGCCCGCGAGCAGCAGCGAAGACCCAATGCAGCCAAAAATTAAAAAAAAAAAACAAAACTCCAGAGAAGGAGCTTCTCTAGTCCTGTCCACATTCCAGTGTCTCCTGGCCCTGGCCCGCAGCCCAGGCAACTGACCCTGTGATGGGGACGTCTCAGTAAGCAGGACCTGTGGAAGCTGCTTTCTGGGCCTGGGCTTCCCTGCCCAGTTGGGTGACAGGCCTGCAGCCCATCCACAAGGCAGCAAAGCACAGGCGGCTGGGTGACTGCCGGGCCCCTGGGAGGATCTTTGCTTGCAGAGCCCGGCCTGGTGCAGGCGGCACAGCCCCTGTAATTAGTGTTGTTTTGGCGACAGCTGGTGCTGTTCCTTCACTTTAAACCTCTTCCCTCCTTCACATTTGCACAGGGCTTAGGGACCTGCCATTCCCCCTCCCGCCGGCATTCCCAGGAGGCTCCTGAGCCCCATATGGTGAAGCTCAGCTCTCTTCTGTCCTTGTGCTGGTGGGGCTTTGCAGCACAGGCAGGAATCCTCCTCGGCCGGGAGTCTCGAGGGACGCTGGAGCCTGCAGTGGCAGCTGTCTGCTGCCCCCAGCGTGGGGCAGAGCACCTGACTGCACTCTTTCAGTAGGCGCCTTTCAATAGAGTCCTTTAGAGCACTTTAAGGATTAAGGGGCTTTTTGTTATATTCCCTGGAGAATTCCAGCCCCTTGGGAAGGGTCCCCCACTGGCCCGCTGGCCCAGGTCTGAGCACCATAGCCCCGTGGCCTTGGACTGCAGATGTGCCTGTTCCATCTCATTGCTGTGAACTGTCTCGCCTGGGCTGTGCCCTCTCTGCAAGTCTTCATCCTGACTCCTCAGACACACGGACTTTAGTCAGAATGTGCTCCTCAACTGTCCTTCAATCAAAAAAAAAAAAAAAAAAGAATGTGCTCCTTTGACCCCTGTGTAGTTTACCTTCTACATTACATTCCAGAAAAACTGGAAAATGCTTAATTTCCAAAAAAAGTGATCATTCTGATCACTTAAATGGTGCCACCAATAACATTTGATTGTGTCTCCCTCTGTTCTTCATCTTTTTTTTTTTTTTTTTTTTTTGTGCGGTACGCGGGCCTCTCACTGCTGTGGCCTCTCCCGTTGCGGAGCACAGGCTCCGGACGCGCAGGCTCAGCAGCCATGGCTCACGCCCAGCCGCTCCGCGGCATGTGGGATCTTCCCGGACCGGGGCACGAACCCGTGTCCCCTGCATCGGCAGGCGGACTCTCAACCACTGCGCCACCAGGGAAGCCCTGTTCTTCATCTTAATGTGCATAGATTCTTAAACAGTCAGTTGTTATCTTACTGATGACATACTTCTGCATGTAGCTTTTTCATGTAACACTGTAGAATGAGCATTCTTAATGAAATGGTGTGGTTCTAAAACATTTTCAGTGGCTACGCTGTTGCCTCCTTGTGCATCCCCTGTTGTTCCCCTCCATCTCCAGCTTGTCTGTATGTTAAGCCTCAGACCTTCACGGAGCTGGATGGTCAGGAGCCACTGTCGGGGTTGTATGGGTGTAATATTAATCCAGAGCTGCAAGGGTGCTGGGAGGAGGGGCCTGGGGCCAATGGGACAGAGGCTCCCAGCATGGCCTCTTTGGCCCTTGGTGCTGTAGTCCTTGAACGGCCCCCGGCTGTTTCAGGAAGCCTCCATGACTTATGCAGGGGTGAGGCGATGGGGCACAGGTTCAGGTTGGCCCTCAGGGCCCATGGGCACATTTCCAGCCTTGGGCCTGGCATGGTGGCCCGGGTGCTGGGAACATGCAGCTGTGACTCAGCTCCGTCTCCTTCCTTGAGCTGTTGGGTTTTTGGACCCTAGCTGTATCCCACAGCCGGGCCTTCCCCTGAAGTCTCCTGTACTCACCCTGGCGTCGTCAGGTGCATTTCACCCTCCCCTCAAGGGCCTGGGGACTGCAGGGGTCTGGGCTTAGCCACCTGAACGTCAGGACAGACACCAACCGTTTCTCCCAGTATCTCTTAACTACACTTCTGATGAGGATAATGATTAATAACGAAGCCACTTTCAGTTCTGTTCATTTATATGCTTTTCCCTTTCTTGTGAAAGGGTAAGTTGAGGCATCGAGAGATTTTAAGTTTTGAGCTTGGCTTCCGATCCTGACTCTGTCCTCTGTAGGTTCCATTACTTATCCACTGAGCCTCAGTCTTCTCACCCGTACAATGAAAGCAGTGATGCCTGACTTGCGAAGTCGACGTGAGGATCCAATTAGAGTATTTCTGTAAAATTCTCTGGCACGTAATAGGTGCCCCGTCAGTGTTGGGTTGTTGATGTTGTTTAGAGTCACAAAATGCACCACCCTCAAAGCCGGAGGGACTTGCCCGTCCAGCCCCTTCCCACCTCATGTTTCCCTGGAGTCCCTTCAACTGTGCACTTACCTAGCCAGCTCCAGGCAGGAAGCTTTCCTGCTTGGCTGCTCAGAGGAAGCAGGCGGACCAGAGGTGCAGTTGTTTTCAGCTCCTTCTGGATGGGCCATGGTGCCAGGTCGGGCCATGCCCTCCTACACCCCGCCGATCTGAGTGAAAGTAAGTAGGACCCTTCCCTTCTGGCTTTTGTCTTCGACGGTGTTGAGAAGGCAACTCCACAGGAATGCAGGGTGCGGTGTCATGATTAACTTGCTAGTGTGCCTTTGTGGCCACGCGTGTCTGCAGGCTCTTGCTAAGACCACCCCTCCCTGCCTCACCCACCACCGCCAAAAAACAACATGAAGCCGAAGAGAGAGTCATCTGAGGACAAGCTCTGGTTCTGGGTCCTTGTGCCCCAGTCTGAGGGCATATAGTTGGCTGTCTACTTCCAGGAGGCAGTGAGCTCTAGCCTGGCTAGACA
Organism: Aethalodelphis obliquidens; assembly: GCF_003676395.1. Taxonomy (NCBI): domain Eukaryota; kingdom Metazoa; phylum Chordata; class Mammalia; order Artiodactyla; family Delphinidae; genus Aethalodelphis; species Aethalodelphis obliquidens. Next base: position 6,911,422 of record NW_020838002.1, on the reverse strand, counting down.
GAGCCAGCCTTCGAGACTTCCAGAGAAGAATCTTATAAACTTGCCAGCCATCTGCCCAAGACCTTGAGTTTTGGGTGCCGTTCTTCCTGAGGCCATGAAGCAGTAGCACTGGCGTCACCTGGGGGCTAGTTGAAAATGCAGACTCTCAGGCCTCACGCTAACCCTGCTGAGTCAGAACTTGCATTTTAGCAAGGCCCCTAGGAGATTCGTGTGCACGTTCAAGGTTGGGAAGCAAGGATTCAGAGCACAGTTCTCAATCACAGGTGCACATTAGAATCACCTGGAGAGCTGTAACAAATGTACTGATTCCCTCGGGCCTAATCCACACGACTGAATCAGAGTCACTGGGGATAAGGTCTGGGCACTGGTATTTTTTTAAAAGGAAAAAACTTTCCTTAGTTGATTCTAATGTGTGACAAGAGTGGAGAACTGATTTAGACAGACCCCTGTCTTTGGGTTGGATGGTCCTGAGTGAGATGATCATGATGGTAATAGTTGCTATTTACTGAGCTCCTACTCTGCACGAAAGGCTTTATTCTTATCTAGAATCTTCTTTTTAAACCCGAAAGGTGAGAAAACTGAGGCTCGGAGAGGTGACGTTAGGTGCCTAAGGCCACGTAAGTATATTGGGGCTGGAACTGCCTGCGTGGAGGCTTCTTTCGCCATTACTTCACTGTAGCTGAAGCTCATGATGGTTTCGAAGGGCCTGGTTCTCATTGGAAAATCTGACAGGGGATTCTTTTCTGGCTCAGTTTCAATGATACCTTCAGACTGTGTGGTTTTAGGATCTTATTCAGTTTGAGGAAAAGCACAGCAGCTTTTAGTCTTCAGATTTGTGCATCTCTCAGAATGAGGGGACAAGTTGCAAAAGAATGATGGAAAAATCTTAAGGAAAAGGAGGTATTTCCAAAGGTCATAGAGAACCCGACCCAGCTCTATTTGTTTTAAGCTAGCTTTGTGGGTTGGAGCGAGTGTCTTTATCCCTGTGGACCCAGACTCCACCCCTCCCCCGAGACAAGCTAGGGGAGGACTTGCTGCTCCTTCCGGTTCTAAGATAAAAGTGGGGAAACTAAGGCATCGGCCAGAGTGAGCCGAACTGTGGACCCTCAGAGCAGCTGGGAGGCAGCGCCGGGGCTGGGGCCGTGTGTGGGGAGGCATGGAAAGCACAGCAGAGGGGAGCATCTGTGCCCCAACACAGCATCCCCGAGTCCTGAGCCTGCAGAGAAACCCGGCGAGGAGCAAAGAGAATGGGCAAGATGCTGAGAAAGCCCTTTCTCTCTGTGTTTTGAACCACGTCCAAACCTAACTTTTAAGTTCGAATAAGGATTTGAAAATCAGCCTGGGGCTCCCACGGACTCTAAATCCAGGTTGCTGTGTGTGTCTTCCTTATAAAGTCATGGACTGCCTGTGTTTGGGGAATGGAATGAGTGAGGGGGAATGTTTCACTGCTTTCTTTCGTCGCTTTTCCTTTCAAGAAACACAGCACCCTGCCCTTCGCACAGGCCTGTTGTGCATTTCGCTGCGCGGTTGGTCCCTGCACCCATGCTGTGGGGCTTGGAAGGGTACGTGGGGCGACCCCCCTTTATAGTGGGGGAAACACAGGCCCACAGATGCCAAGTGAGAGCCCTGCTGTCCCAAGGCAAATTAGGGGCAGAGCCTGGCCTTGAATCCAGGTCTTACGACTACAAGCCCAGCAACCCTTTTCTTCTACCAACACTTCCCTAGGGACCCCCTTCCTGGCCTTCCGGGGAACTGTCATGCTTTTTATGAAAAATTGTGTAACCAATAAACAACTCCATTCTTTTTATTAAAAATTTCAAATAATACAAATGGCCTGAGACTTCCCTGGTGGTCCAGAGGCTAAGACTCCATGCTCCCAAGGCGGGGGGCCCGGGATCGATCCCTGGTCAGGGAGCTAGATCCCACATGCTGCAACTAAGAGTCCGCATGCCGTAACTAAAGATCCTGCATGCCACAACTAAGACCCGGTGCCGCCAAATAAATAAATAAATAAATATTAAAAACGAGAAATATAAACAAATAAAACAGATGGCCCCCCCTTCCACCACCCCTTCTCCCCATCCCATACCACTCCTCAGAGGTAACCACTGATGAGTGTTTGACGTGAGTCCTCCCAGCTCTTTTAAAAATACGCCTTTTGCATGTGTCACTGATGGATTATTGTAACCCTTAACCACCTTGCTTGCTTTGCTTGCCAGCTGTGTGTGTGCACGTGTGGAGAAAGCAAACATTCTAATATTGCCTTCAGCAAGATAAAACCAGGTTGTAAATCAGCTGGACTGGTGATCTAGAGCAGGGATTCTCCCACAGGGATGTGCATGGGAATCAACCGTAGATATTGCTAGAATGCAGATTCTGATTCAGTAGGTATGGAATAGGCCCTGGGATCCTGCATTTCTAATAAGGTCCCAGTCGGTGCAGATGCTGCCAGTCGGAGGCCGCACTTTGAATAGGGAGGGTTTAGAGCACGGGCTCTGGAACTGAACAGACCCACGGGGCCTTTAACCTCTAGCCGACTGAGCTGGGCAAGTGTGTAAGCTTTCTGTGCTTATAAATCGAGGAATAAGAATGACACCTTGCCGATGGGATGGATGTGAAGACAAAACGAACTGGGGCCTGTGAAGCACCTAGCCCAGTGCCTGGCACATAGTAAGTGCTCAGTAAATATCAGTTATTAGTACCATCTGGAGATAGAGGCCATCAGGTTGTCCAAGCCAAACAGAAAACACTTGCTGGTTGGCTACTATTTGGTGCTGTTCGTGCCGTGCACTTCTCTGTTATTCATTCAATGTTATCATCATCACATCAGGATTTTTTTTTTTTGGCTGTGTTGGGTCTTCGTTGCTGCGCGCGGGCTTTTCTCTAGTTGCGGAGAGCGGGGGCTACTCTTCGTTGTGGTTTGCGGGCTTCTCATTGCGGTGGCTTCTCTTGTTGCGGAGCACGGGCTCTAGGCGTGCGGGCTTCAGTAGTTGTGGCTCGCGGGCTGTAGGGCGCAGGCTCAGGAGGTGTGGCACACGGGCTTAGTTGCTTTGCAGCATGTGGGATCTTCCCGGACCAGGGCTCGAACCTGTGTCCCCTGCATTGGCAGGTGGATTCTTAACCACTGCGCCACCAGGGAAGCCCCACATCAGGATTTTTATTATGTTTCATATGGTATTATTCCCATTTGCTTATGGGGAAGCTGAGTCTCAGGGGGTCTGGGTGACTTAACCAGATCCACACAGCTAAGAATTAGCAGAAATAGCAGAAATAAACTTGCACTCGTCCAGGTCGAATGCTTGTCATATGCACTGCGGCTGCCTTCTCTTGAGAACCTATTACTCTCATGGCCCAGTGGGTAGTGTGGAAGCTACAGCCTCTGAGTGTGGCTCCAGGGAAGTAAAGACACAGGCTTCAAACTTTTTTTGCTCCCACACCTGCCAAAAGAATTTTGAAAAACTGTATCTCCTTACACATTTAAAACTTCACATATAAAATTTTTTTCTCATAACTTTAAGCAGAGCGTATTTCCAGGCTTATTTTGTCAAAACCTAGAACGGCAAACTCCGCCCACACAGTTATGGAAAATGTCTGCCGTAATTCCTAACTGGCAAAGCTGGACCTCGTTGTTAGACCGTCAGCCAAATCATGCTTTGTGTTGGAAAAACTCTGACTCCATTTTTTTATTCCAATAAATGTGTTAAACAGGTGTCCCTGTGTCAGCTTCCTTCCTTCCTAATTCTAAAATAAACAGATGGGTAGATAAGCTAGAGAAGGTCTTGGTAAAATAAGGCCAGCTCCCTTCTCAATGTCCATCCTCAGGAGACTCCTCCCAGGAGTGCTGCATTCTTGAGTTGTCCCTTTGTTTGGTGGCTTTTACCAGGGCAAAGCACCAGAGTAAAGTTGGGTGGCTGGGGGAATGGGCCTTTCTTCGGGGAAGCGTTGAGGAGGGCCACCTCGAAAGAGAGCTGGTGGGCTCCGATGGTTCCCAGCACACTGGTATGTGGAAGGACACCACGGGGAAGTGGAGGTTTTGGAAATTGATTCCCTGAAGGCCAACCATGTCAGGAAGTCCCCGAGTTTCCCAGGTGTACCTTGGTGGGCAGACCATTGAACCAGATGCCTCCTGGAGATGCTGCCTAGGCTTTTGCTCTGTGAACATCACGTTGCTCAACCCAGAGCCTGTGGATCTCTGTGAATCTCTGGAGCTGGGACTGAGCCTGTTCCTCCCGTGGGCTCCCTGATGACAGCCCTGGACCTTGCCCCACGTTTCTTCCCAGTTCCTCTCTCTCAGCGAGGTAGTGGGGGACTCACACTATACTGATGAATGGCAGAGAGGTAAACAGAGGCCCAGACCCGGTGAGTGACTTAATGGCCACAGAGCAGTCCACGTACCCCACCAAGAAAGCTGGCTTGCCTTCCCAGGGGCGGTATCACAAGTCAAACAAGCCTTGGGTGTGTCAGGAGAGCTGGTCCTCAGAGTCCATCCCCTGCTTCAGTGCAACTCGCTTGCATTCTCTCCTCCTTGGCATCTCTGTCTGTGAAATGGGCTGATGCGGCAGGCATTTAGCCTAGTGTTCACAGGCTTTGAAGTTGGGCAGACTTGTATCTGAATCCTGGCTTTGCTACTTACTAGCTGCATGACCTTGGGCAAGTTACTTACCTCTCTGTGCCTGTCTCCACATGGGTAAATGGGAATAAGAATAATGTCTCCCTCACGGGGCGGTTGAGGGGGTACAGGAGACAATGGCTAGTTCGCACGCTCAGGAAATATTCTTACTGTTGCAACGCTTGTTTCTTGTTCCTCGTAGGAATTATGAAAAAGACCGAGTGGAGTGAAGGCCTGGTTGAGACTCTGCAAGGGCAGGGCATCCCTCCCCAGGATGGCAAGCACGTGCAAAGAGATGCTTCGTAAATAAATGTCACCTGATAAAGGGTGACACCCCTGCCACCTGCTGAGCCGGCTGCTGGCCTCCTGCCTTCCTGCTGCCCCTTACTGCTCCCTGCTTTTCCTCGCAGCCTGATGGCTCTGGGGTCCACCCCGTGGGGACCTGTTGGAAACTCTGCTGCCCGCCTCCTGTGCTGTGCCCTTCCCGGGGGACGGGCCACAGGCACTCGGCTCTCTTGCCTCCTGTTTGAAAGCTGCCCTGGCTCGATTTCTCGAGGGCCTCTCCCGGCAAATGTTTTAGAAGCACAGTCTTGTCTCCACCCCTCTACGCCTTCCCCTTAGGAATTTTGTCATCTTTTCTAACAAACTTTCAGCTGCAAGTTACTCCCTTCTCCCCCTCTTCCTCTGGCCCACAGAAGTAAATAATGAAACAAAGCGAAGCTCCAGTCTACCTTGGGCTCTGGCCCTTTCAAGGAATCCCTTTGTCAAGCAAAGAATCCTTTTGTAAAGTGAATAATGATTCACTTTGGACTTTGGTGTTTTTTTTGTTCAGGGTCTTTCTCAAGAGTTGGGGCCAGGCTAATCTGTAGGCCTGGGGGCCGGTGGGGGGTGCTGCCTCGCTCTCTACCTACTGAAAGGGCTTCCGGTGTGTCTGCGGCTCTTCTGATTGCCTGTAATCCTTCCGATGTCCTCCCGTCAGGGCTCTGGCCTGACAACATGGGTCACACTGGCCCAGAAGGTGGTGACGGTTTGTGTTTATCGCTCTGTTTTGCTTCGCCCATCGCGTCTCCATGGAAACAGGCGCAGCCTTTACGTTGCCTTTGCTTTGGGCAAATTGATGCCTGCCGGCTGGGGATTTTTCCTTGCTCTCCACCCTCTTCCCCTCTTTGGGATTCAAAGGGGAAGGTGGGGACCGCACAGGAAGACTTGCAGTGGCCTGGAGCTCCCAGGTTGGGGGAGCCATAGTCGGTCCTCCAGCTGGGGACCCGTGCCTGGGCTTGGCCTGTGTGGTGGAGCCTCGTGCGTCATGAGGCCATGGGTGGAGCGAGTGCGCCATGGTTTATAGACACTCAGCCCCCTCGCCCCCCCCCCCCCCCCCCCCCCCCCCCCCCCCCCCCCGCGCCCCATACTCACAGCACAGAGGCAGCTGCTGGCCACTTGGGGCAGGAAGCTGGTGGGAGAGCTGGGACCTGCTGATCCTCTGGCAGGAACTTTGCACGAGGCCTTTAACCTTTCCAGGCCTTGGTTTCTCCGGGGAGGGTGGAGAGGTTTTGAACATCTTTGATACTGTGACCCCTTTTACCTTAAGGAAGCCCCACATCTGGGTAAACTGCAAAATCATTGTCATATGATTGTTCTATGGTAAATAGTAAATTCTGTGTTTGACTCAAACCAGTGAGTTGTCTGGTTTGAAATGAAACTTCAGAATTGGGAGCCTCTCTTTAGACTAGACTGAGCATTTTTGCATGTGATCCAGGCCCGCAGGTGCCCCCTCCTCCTGCCCAGGGTGTCCTGCATTCCCGGGCTGATCACGGCAGGGAGACTGTTGTTCCAGGTCAAGGCAAAAGTGTTGGCCCGAGCAGCCCAGGGCGACAGCAGATCTGCTCTGTGTCCTCACGGACCCCCAGCAGCTCAGTAGCAAGTACGCGAGGGTGGCCCATGCAGGACCGGGCTTGCTGAACAGTTTTCTGCCTGAGCGGCTTGCCTGCCACACTTCCTGTGGTCATCTCGGTCGCTACTGGCTTGACAAGCTATGTTATCCAACAGGCGAAACAGTAGGCTTTTATCACTCAGTACCACGCTCGTGCCAGCTTTACTCGTTGATCAAATACGCCAGCTCCACGCTTCATTTCAGTATCGGAACTCTCCACCCATCTGCTTGTCAAATTTAGCAAAGGATGTGTTTAACCTCAGATTTGTGTTGTCCAAAAGCCTCCCTTGAGACTGGAGCTGGAGTCAAGATGTCTGAGGGGAACTCCGAGTGCGTCAGGTGATAGAGGTCAGGCGGTCCAGTCTCCTGCTGCAGAACAGGCACTTGCTGGAGTGATGCACTGTTCAGGGGTCTTTCCTGGGAAGTGCTCTTTCTAACACCTCTTTACAGTCAAGAAAGTTTCTTCTGGAGTCTCACCTAAATCCCATTTTATTTGGTCTGTCTTGAAGAAAGAGAACAAAGAGCAAGTAGCCTTAATGCTTTACCCAAAGACCCTTACATCTCTACTCAGCCTTGGCCAAACACACCTGATTTGGGAGCCTTGCCTCCCTGCTCTCTCTTGTTCCAGCAGAACAATGCCCGAGTTTCCTGTTGGTAAGACGAGGAGAGTGGCAGCTGCCTCACTGGGTTGGTGTGAAAATTAAATCCCGTGGGGACGCACGTCACCAAGTGCCTGGCGTATGGTCCATTTTCAATCATTCCGGTTAACTCTGAATGCATTTTCTCTCTGCCTACTTTTATGCCGCCCCGGGTCCCTGCTTTTCCTCATAGCCTCTCCTGAATGAAGCCCCCTGGGCTGGTGGGACATCCTCTCACTGGCCCAGAGCAAAAAGGCCCTGGATGGCATCATCCCTGTCCCTGTTGCTAAACTGACCTCCGGGAGCTCCCAGTTGGGACTGCTAACTTCCGGGCTCTCCCAGGGGCTGCAGCAGGGTCCCTGGCACCTCACTGAGAGAGGCCTTCACCAATTGCTTCTGCTCCCGTGGGCAGCAGCCTGAATCTCTGCTTTGTCTGAAGGGTGACCCCCAAGCCACAGGAGAAAGGACTGCAGAGGGAGCTATTTTCTCCAGGTTTTACTCTTTTTTCTTTTCCCTTTGAACCACAGGTACCATGGCAGAGTGGTTGAGAGCAGCGACTCTGGAGCCAAACTGCCTGGATTCTCACCCAGCTCTGCCACCGTGGCCACCCTTCCCTCCCTGTGTCTCAGGCTTCTCTGTGGCACATAGGCAGCGCTAAAGAAAATATTTGCTATAATTTCCCTAGAGTTTTGAAAAGTGTGCCATTGTTTGATTTAAAATTTCCTCCCCTCCCTTTCTCCTGATCAGCATAAATATACAGGCAGACCTCAGAAATGTTGTAGGTTCGGTTCCAGACCGCCGCAGTAAAGTGAATATCGCAGCAAAGTGAGTCACACACGTTTTTTGGTTTCCTAATGCATATAAAAATTATGTTTACACTATACTGTGGTCTATTAAGTGTATAATAGCATTATGTCTTAAAAAAAAAAACAATGTACATGCCTTAATTAAAAAATACTTCACTGAGAAAAAAATGCCAACCATCATCTGAGCCTTCAGCCAGTCGCAGTAGTAACATCAAAGATCACTGATCACAGAGCACCAGCTCCAATATAATAATAATGAAAAAGTTTGAAATATGGTGAGAATTACCAAAATGGGACACCGAGACACAAACTGAGCAAACGCTGTTGGAAAAATGGCACCAATAGACTTGCTCGATGCAGGGTTGCCACAAACCTTCAATTTGTAAAAAACTCAGCATCTGTGAAGTGCAGTAACGTGAATGGCAATGAACCGAGGTCTGCCTGTACATATTGCTTACCTGCTTTATGCTGGGCACTGAACTAGGCGTTGGGGACAGAGAGCTGAATGAGACCAAAAAATGCCTGCTCTGTCAGGGCCACCAGCCGGCACATTGGTAACTTTGATATCATGTGACTAGTGCTGCCATTTTGATGGTGCAGCAAGAATCTAACAGGCCCAGGCCATGTAGGGGAGAGCCAAGGAGTGCATCTGGGAAGGCTTCCTGGAGGAGGAGGTCTGTGTTCTGAATCGTAAAATTGCAGTTGGTCAGGGTGAGGCTGTTAGGGCCGAGGAGTTAAGAGCACGGGACTAGGGAAAAGTGCTGGGATGGTATGGTGGCCAGAGGAAGGAGCAGCCCAGGACTCGGCCACACGTGGCTGAAGCAGCAGGTCCCTGGAGGACTGGTCAACCTGTGCGAAGAGGAGGTTATCTCCTCTCCAGTACCAGATTTCTGGAGTGGGGAGCAGAAAGGAAGGGCACCTCAATATTGACATTCCTTCTCGCCTCCAGCTTGTCTCTGAGCTCCCTTGATGTTTTCCCTGCAGCCACTGTCCCTCCCTCCCCCTCTTTTAGATAATTTGCCATTCACCTCTGAGATAGTATATCCCAGGTACACTGGGAGCGGCCCAGAATACCCCTGAGCCTCTTTTTTTTTTTTTTTTTTTTGCGGTACGCGGGCCTCTCACTGTTGCGGCCTCTCCCGCTGCGGAGCACAGGCTCCGGACGCGCAGGCTCAGCGGCTGTGGCTCACGGGCCTAGCTGCTCCGCGGCATGTGGGATCTTCCTGGACCGGGGCACGAACCCGCGTCCCCTGCATCGGCAGGCGGACTCTCAACCACTGCGCCACCAGGGAAGCCCCCCTGAGCCTCTTTGACTTGCTTGGGGTTTGGAGGACAAGGATTGTGTGCACCTTAGGAGATTCTGGTTCAGTAGAGGGCCCTGGACCTTTGCCTTTCAGAAGCTCCCGGAGATCCTGCTGCACCCCTCCACCTGAGAATCCTGGCTTCAGGGATGCCCGAGTACCTTTAGGGTTTCCACATTGAGGTGCTGATGGATCTTCCCTGCCCAATCTCCTTGTACTTCCTCTTACTTTTACAAAGTGGCATTGTTGTTGTTGTTGTTTTTGTGGTACGCGGGCCTCTCACTGTTGTGGCCTCTCCCGCTGCGGAGCACAGGCTCCGACGCGCAGGCTCAGCGGCCATGGCTCACGGGCCCAGCCGCTCCGCGGCATGTGGGATCTTCCCGGACCGGAGCACGAACCTGCGTCCCCTGCATCGGCAGGTGGACTCTCAACCACTGCGCCACCAGGGAAGCCCGTTGTTGTTTGTTTTTAATCTGTCCTTTTATTCTTCCGACGGTGATCTCTATCATCTTGTTTTTTGGCTTTACTTACTTTTTAAAAAGGTATTATTAGATAGTGAAACTGGGGCACAAGGAAGTAAACGTTGTCCAAGGTCATGGAGAAGCCAGAACCTGCCTTACAGAGTCCATGGTGTCTTCAGCCTGCTGAATGTCTTGCTGGGCAGAGAGCCTAAGGGTCCCGAGCCCCGGGTGTTCGAAGAAGCGGGGTAGGGGTCTGCTCCTCAGACACCGCAGTGTCTTCTTGCCTCCCTCCGCTGGGTTCCAGGCTGGCACAATCACGACCACTGTTCCCAGTTGCTCTGCCCGCCTGCCTGGACATCTGTTCTCCTAACAATATCTACCCATAAATCCTGTCCCCGACTCCAGGGTGGCTTAGCTGGGGGACAACGAAGCCTGTGACCGGCAGCCAAGCCTTTCCCATGGCTGCACAAGGGCGCGTCCACACCTGTGTGTGCTTACTGGCGGCACCAACACCTGCCTCTCAGGCCACGGTTGTGTGTGCGCAGCGGTCTCTCGTGCTGCAGTTGGAAGGGCTCCTCACAGAGCCCTTTCTGCTATAACCCACGCTATTGTAATTCTTGTTCTTTGTGAAAAGAGATTTTTATCTTGTATATCCTGGCATACAGTAGGTCCTCCCTAAGTGTTTTTTGCCTGCCAGTGAATGAATGAGTGAATCATTAGAAGCCCGTGTGTGAATGTCGCTGGGGTGTCTGTGAATGAAACAGACCCAGTTTCCCTGGTACATGCAGAACACCCCCTGGGTGGCGTGGGGGCGTTGAAGAAGTGTCCCTCCCTGAGTCTGCCCTGAGGTCTGATAGAGGTCTGATAGAAGGAGGCAGCAAAGGATGACGTGCCACCTTGCCCATCATCACGGCCACTCAGCGCTCTCTCCCCTCTTCGAGGCCACCAGACCGCTGAGTGCTGTGGCTGACCTGGAAGAGCAGAGGGGGATCGATATCGGCCGAAGTTTCCAGAGACTGCCTCTCGGAAAAGGGGAACCTGAGAGGGGCGTGAAAGCTGGACAGGCCTTGTTTATGAGGACAGAGGAGAGGTGCAGACGGCTGTGCTCCGTGGTCCCTGAACCAGTGGCCTTGGGGGTAGAGCCCAGCAGTGTGTGTTGACAAGCCCTGCAGGTGACCCTGATGCTCACTGAGTGTGGTGACGGCTGATGCAGAAAAGGGAAGGGGTCTGATCTTTACACGAGACTGAGGGGCTGGGAAGCGACCTGGCATGTTTTAGATGAGTTCTTCTGCTGGCGGCACAGAGCAAAGACAGGAAGGAGACGGGCTGACCAGCCAGGAGGCATCAAGGGAAGCAGGCTTGGGACGCCGAGGATCCCAGCTGGATTGGTGGTGGCCGTGGGAGCAGAGAGCAAAGCCAAGTGGTCCTGTGACAGGAGAGCAGACAAGCCTGGTGACACATTCGATCTCGTGCCACGCTTTCAGAGCGCTCTTTTCTTGAAAATGTTTAAAAATGATTTGTCCCCTATCACATTGTTATATGCTAATTGTGGAAAATACAAGAAAGAAAAAGGGGGGTACAGAATTCCACCAACATCCAGGACAACTATTGATAGATTGGAGTATTTCTTCTGCTCCATTTTCCTGTGCATCTTTCCTTTATGTAGTTGAAAGCACACCATATGTATCCGTTTGCATCCTGCATCCTTTGCTTAACGTAATTTCATAAGCATTTCCTGATGTGCTTTGAGGCTGTCTCTTTTTGTTGTTGACAGGAGCGCCATAAGGTGGGCAGGGTGGCACTGGTAAGGAAGCAGTAACTAAGACTCAGGGAGAAAAGGAAACTTGTTCCATGAACTTCAGATAGTAGGGAAGGCTGGAGTTAAACAGCCTGGGTTGTGCAGCTCATAAATTACAAGGAACAAAAGGGATGAAGGGGGAACCTGTAGATTAAAATAGACTTTAAAGACACTGTGCAAGACTTAAGTAGAGTGTTCAGGCATGCACATTTGAGGGTTAAGAAATGCAAGGAAGTGATTACCATGCAAACAGCTTGTGGCACGTGGAGAGGGTTTTGGAGCACCTGGCAGAGTTTCATTTCTTGACATGAGTGGTTGAAAGGTGTTTGCCTTATGATGATTCATTAAACTTACATGTATTTTGTGCAGTTTTCTGTATCTGTTTTATTTTTGTGAAAAGGTTGAAAGGAAAAAGGAGCTTGCTCAAGGATCTGTGTGGCAGAGTCAGGACTGGAACCCCTGTTCACCAGTCCTCCCTTGGGCTTCATTTCCAGCTGTTCCCACTCTTTGTGGGTTGTCTGCCCACCCACCTCCCAGCCCCTAGCCCCCAATCTGCAGCTTGCAGGAAAAACTTCAGATTTACAGCTCATTTTGGTTGACTTTCAGGGCCAAGCTGAGACAGCCTGCAGGGAGAACAGGGATTCCCCTTTGACTCAAATGGGGAAATTCTTGAGGAGATCAGTTAAGTCAGGAGTGAAGCTGTCTCAGCCATTTCTATCATGTGTGCGGTGTGTGTGCTGCAGGGGCAGGAGCTGCCTTGACAATTTCTTGAGATACAGGCTCAAGCACCCGGGCTTCTGTGTGCTTTCAGACTCCCTTTGCATTCATTTCCTTAGCCTGGTGCATTGGGTTCCTGGAAACAAATGGTTTTTTTCTTTAATAAGCAGTATCCCTCCCATACCCCATCAGCACACACCCTGCCTCAGCTGCCCTTTTCCTCTGACTCCTTCCCAGAAGCCCAAGGAGGCAATGCAAGGGCCACCATGGGGCACAGCCAGGAGAGGGGACAATGGATGAGCCCTGCCGATGCTAAGCACCTCCTTCGTCCTGGCAGGGCAAGCGGGAGACGCTTTTCTGAATCAGGTCCTTGAGCCCAGGGCCCTGCAGCTTCTGAAACCAGACTCGGGCTCCTAGCTGGATTCCTGCTTCTCCCTGCCTGGGTGTCAGGTTTCACCATGGGAACCGGGCCAAAGCTTTGATCTTGGTTGAGGCCAAGGACACCCGTGGGGAGTGGGCCTACTACTCACCCTAGCTCTGCCTGCCCAGGAGAAGGGGGTCTTTGCACTTACCTGCCCTTCCCAGAAGGTTGTGGAAGGGCTTTTCTGTTGGGGATCAATTGTCCACAGTCCTTGGTCCCCCCCCAGATCGTTGTAACGAAGCCCCCCAATTATGGTATGCCGGGACATCATGCTGCTGAGGAGGAGGGCTCCCCTTAGGTTCTGGAACAGCACTGTCTCATAGAACTTCCTGTGATGTTGGAAATGTTCTAATACACGTGCTGTTCAACGTGACGGCCATCGAACACTTGAAATGTGGTTGCATGACCGAGGAACCGATTTTAAATTTTATTTAATTTTAAATAATTAAAATTTAAATTTATCTGGCCACACGTGACTAGTGGCTACCTTCTTGGGCAGTACAATTCTGGAAGGAGCGGGTGTCTGAGAAGGCTATACTGCCTGCTCCCCTCTTGCCTCTGCGCACACATACACACATTACAAGTTTCAGGAAGGCCCTGGACACAATGTCCTTTTTTTAAAATAATTAATTAATTAATTTTTGGCTGCGTCGGGTCTTCTTTGCCGCGTGCAGGCTTTCTCCAGTTGCGGCGAGCGGGGGCTACTCTTTGTTGTGGTGCGCGGGCTTCTTATCGCGGTGGCTTCCGTTGTTGCGGAGCACGGGCTCTAGGCACACGGGCTTCAGTAGTTGTGGCTCATGGGCTCTAGAGCACAGGCTCAGTACTTGTGGCACACGGGCTTAGTAGTTCCGCGGCATGTGGGATCTTCCAGGACCAGGACTCGAACCCGTGTCCCCTGCATCGGCAGGCGGATTCTTAAGCACTGCGCCACCAGGGAAGTCCCAATGTCCTTTTATAACAAAGTTCCCTGTTTAAACATTCTTATTTCGAGTGAGGCAGAGCTGTCATTGACCGTAAACGTGCCCCCACATGTGGCTTCTCTGCGTCCTTGCACACGTGGAGGTAAGGGGTGTGAGACCTCAGGAAACTGTGCATGTGAGTCTGGATTCATCGGTCACAGGACGCAAACTCTGCTCTCCCGCCCTGGCGTGCCCGTGCTCCTCTCTGCTCCTGCCCTTTAGGAAAAAGAATCCCGTAAGGGTGGATGCCTGGTAACTGGCGGACAGGCCCTCTCCTGGGAATAAGGCCCAGGCCCCGGGGGCGGCGGGGGGCTTGAGGGGGAGCCTACGCTGGCAGTTTTGATCTTATTTCCTGTTCTGGATTGAACAGCTCAAGTAAGAGGGATTTTTGCCTTTTTCAAGAACGTGGGGATGAAAAACAGCTTTTTTTTTTTTTTTTTTGCGGTACGCGGGCCTCTCCCGTTGTGGAGCACAGGCTCCGGACGCGCAGGCTCAGCGTCCACAGCTCACAGGCCCGGCCGCTCCACGGCATGTGGGATCTTCCCGGACCAGGGCATGAACCCGCGTCCCCTGCATCTGCAGGCGGACCCTCAACCACTGCGCCACCAGGGAAGCCCGAGGAACAGCTTTTAATTTCTTGTTTTATATATGGGTATATTTTTTGAGCAAGGTGGGTGGTGGGGTGAAGGTGCCTTAAGGTCGTCACCAGCTGAGTGGGTCCTCTTACCCCCCTCTCGCCCTCACTTTCCCCCTGGCTAGCACCTGGGGGGGTGCTCTGTGATGTTTGTTCAATGAATGAGTGAAGAAGTGGTTTCTGCCTCCAGGACAGGCCTCTGCCGCTCCTCTCTCTCTCGTCCTCTTCCTTTCGCCCTGCAGGGCAGGCCAGCCATCTCTCCTCTCCCAGCTCCCGTCCGAGGCTCTCAAGATGTACGCTGCATGTCCTGACACACTAACCTTTTCTAATAGCTGTTTCCTAGTGTATCATAACTCAGCCATTACAAATGTCCCACAGAGTATCCCTGCACGGCCATCCCCGTGGCATGTGTGACTCTGCAGACCATATGAACATTCCTCGTCAACAGGGCTGTCGTTGTCCCCTGGCCTACTCCATGCAGATGGGGAAAGAACCCCTCTGTGCAGGCAGGATTTCCTGTGTGCTGTTGGCCCTCTCTCTGCATAGCCCAAGGAGAGCCCCCTTCTGCCCGGTGAGTCGCAGTCTCTTCTACAACCCAGTGCCTCATCCTGCCTGATTTTGTCTTTTATTTTCATTGTGATAAAATGAACATGACATACCATTTTAACGATTTTTAAGTGGCAATTCAGTGACATTAAGTATACATACGGTGTTGTGCAGTCATTACCACTGTCCGTCTCCAGAACTTGTCTATCATCCCAAACAGGAACTCTGTGCCCGTTAAACAATCTCTCTCCATTCCCCCATCCCCTCAGTCCCTGGGAAACTCTGCTCTAATTTCTGTCTCTAAGAATTTGCCTATTCTAGGTACCTCATAAAAGTGGAATCATACCGTGTCTGTCCTTTTGTGTCCGGCTTAGCATGTTTTCAGGGTTCATCCATGTTATAGCATGTATCAGAATTTCATTCCTTTTTGGGGCTGAATAACAACATTCCATGGTTCCATATGTATAGATACATTTTGTTCATCCGTTCATCCGGTGACAGACACTTGGGTGCTTTCTACCTTTGGGCTGTAGTGATAATGTTGCTATGAACACTGGTGTTCAAATATCTGCATCTCTGGGAGCGGAACTGCTGGATCGTATGGTAATTCTGTTTAACTTTTCGAGGAGCCACCAAACTGTTTTCCATAGCAGTGGTACATTTTATGTCGCAGTGTACCTTTTAAAATAATTCTTAACTTTCAACTAGAAAAACGATGCATGTTTGTTATAAAAACTTCAAAGGAGGGCTTCCCTGGTGGCGCAGTGGTTGAGAGTCCACCTGCCGATGCAGGGGACACAGGTTCGTGTCCCGGTCGGGGAAGATCCCACGTGCCGCGGAGCGGCTGGGCCCGTGAGCCATGGCCGCTGAGCCTGCGCGTCCAGAGCCTGTGCTCTGCAACGGGAGAGGCCACAGCAGTGAGAGGCCCGCGTACCGCAAAAAAAAAAACAACAAAGAAAACAAAACTTCAAAGGATGCAGAGGTACATGAAGTAACGATGCAACCCTCCCTTTTAGACAACTGCTACTTAGTGTTTGGTGTGTATCCACTTGGACCCCTCCCTGTACCTCTCCAAATATACAAGCATACACTCAGACATTTCAACAAAAGTGGGACACCTGGCCCTGCCGCTTGGTTTTTTTCCATGTCATCCCATGTTGCACCTGAAGTTCTCGGCTGTGTGCCTCTCCGTTCTGTGGATGCACTTGTGTCATGTATCGGTTCCCGGGTAGTGAGAGACAATTCTCACAAACCCTATGCACTCACAGCTTTTCACACGTCGGCTGCCAGAGCTGACCTTGGCACTGGGGAGGCCATGTGGCCAAGAACTACCTTCCCCATCAGTCTCAGCTTTTCCCAAGTTGCTCTACGCTTGGGGTAGCTAAACTAGCTGAGCTGTGTTTTGTGAGGGAGGGCCACCCACCTGGCCTTATCCAGCTGCAGCCTGGCGTGGTACACCCTCCCCTCTGGGAATTCTGGGAGTCAGCCTCCTTTGAAGTGAGGAGGTAACTTAGAGCTGGGCAGAGAGGTGAGCTGCAGCTGGAGAGAGAGAGAGTCCAGACTCTCACAGCATGGGGCGGGCGGGGTTTCTCTTTGGGGCTCTGAGAAGGAGGCTGTGGGACCATCAGGGCGTGCTGTGCCCTCACACACTTGGACAGACCCAGCTTAGGCCTGGCAAAAGGCCACCTTTCAAGCCAAGGACCAGCCTATCTTTTAGCCAGCACCTTTTTCTGCAGAGCCCCAGGCAGCTGGTGGGAGAGTACAAAGAGGCCTGGAAAATCCACAAACTGCATAATCAGCCCCTGCATCTTGGACGCTTGACTCTGTTTATTGCTTCCTGTCCCCGAAAGCCCTTTAAAAACAGAGGGGCTTTGAGGGGGGGGGAGCTGGACCTGGTGGGTGGCCTGCCCCTGCCAGACGTCCCACAACTCTGGGAGCCGGCAGCTTCCCTAAACAAGTCCACTTTCCTTTCCACTTCCCTCTGCCACCCCCAGAGAGAACAGGGGGTTGTCCAAGAGTGTGAGAGGGCCTAATTGACAAAGGACAAGGGTCTCATTTCTACCAATTTCCTTGAAGGCCTGGAGGTTAAGCTCTAATGAGGTGCAGGAGGGGAGCAGGGTAAAACCTTAGCCTCTGACTGACCCCTGCGAGGTGGGGAGGGGAGCAGGGGGTCTGTTCCCTGGGATCTAGGGACGGTCCTGTTCCAAGGGCCGTGGGACTCGCTCAAAGCTGTTTTATTCTTGTTTGTATTACATTTTTTTTTCTTTTGGCCATGCTGCGCGACTTGTGGGATCTTGGTTCCCCAACCAGGAACTGAACCCGCGTCGTTGGCAGTGAGAGTTCGGAGTCCTAACCACTGGCCCACCAGGGAATTCCCTGTATTACATTTTTTTAAAATAAATTTATTTATTTTTTATTTATTAATTTTTGGCTGTGCTGGTTCGTCGTTGCCGTGCGCAGGCTTTTTCTAGTTGCGGCGGGCGGGGGCTACTCTTCATTGCGGTGTGCGGGCTTCTCATTGCGGTGGCTTCTCTTGTTGTGGAGCACGGGCTCTAGGCGCGCGGGCTCAGTAGTTGTGGCTCACGGGCTCTAGAGCTCAGGCTCAGTAGTTGTGGTGCACGGGCTTAGTTGCTCCGCGGCATGTGGCATCTTCCCGGACCAGGGCTTGAACCTGTGTCCCCTGCCTTGGCAGGTGGATTCTCAACCACTGCACCACCAGGGAATCCCCTGTATTACATTTTTAAAAACAGGTTTCTCCTTGTTGACTGACTTTTCTCCCTTCCCTTCCTCTCACCTCCCCAACCTTCATCCACCCTGTCCCAGAATTAACTAATTCACATCACAGCCTTTCCCACCACTGCCGGTGGCTGAGATGTGACTCTTTCAGGGAAGAGCTACAGCCCTGAAACGTTCACCTGGACACTCACAGCTGGGGGTGCCCGTGAGGGCTGTTTGCTGTGCTTTCCTTGCATCTGGGAGACATGGGCAGGGTGGATGTGGGGGGCACATGGTTGGAAGAGGGATGCTGTGTTTTGGGAAGAGGGGCATGTAGGAAGACAGTCACCCAGAGCTGGGGCTGCCCCTGCCAGCCAGACGTGGGGCGAACTGTCCCTCTCCGACCTGGGGCTCCCGCTGTGGTCAGGCGGGTGGGAGGCCTGAGTTCCCACCCTCCCTCTATGCCTGTCTGCATCCTCCCTTTGCTTGGCGTCCCTGACTTAGAAGCCGATTGACCACATGACCCTGATTTACCCCTGTTGAAAGGCCTCTCTGGTTTAAAAAGCAGAGGGTATGAGTTGGCCTGTGCTCTCTGTGTGGACCCGCCGTATGTGAGGGTCCGTGGGTCTGCTCGTACTTTTCCGCACGGGCCGTCTAAGCAGACTTTCCACGTGGGACCTCTGTGTGTCTGAGCTTGTGCATTTGGTTGTGCAATTCTGATCCTGCCCCACCCTCCCAGCTCCTTCCTGAAAGTGAAATGCTACAGTCCTTGCTCAAGAACAAAGGCTTGAGCTCAGCCCTGCATGTTAATGATTTTCAAGTGTGGCCACTTCCTCCTGCTGGGCCCGACTCACTCAGCTGCTGCCCGCTGTGGTTGGGATGGAAACCCAGCTTGAAGAGCCCAGGGACGGACAGGGGGACCCTGCTGGGGGTGGGAGCCGGAGCCTGGCAGGGTCCTGTTGGCCCTGGGACCCCTGTAGCAGAGGAGGCATATGGCAGGACCGGCCTGCTCTGCTCTGAGCTGGACTGCACCCCCTTCTTTTCTATCTCCCTGCTCCTGGCCAATCCATGCAGCCCCAGGGTGACCCCACGTTCCCAACCCTTCTGGAGCCTCAGTTTCCCTCTGTGCCCCATACAGAGATCAGAGGCTCCTCATTATAAGTAGGGTGACAGTGCAGTGAGTGGTTGGGAACATGGGCTTGGGGGTAGAATCCTGACTTAGCCGCTTGGTATCTAATTCCTCTGTGCCTCAGCTTCCCCATCTGCAAGGTAACACCTCCTACCTCGTAGGGCTGTTGCTAGGATTCCATGGAGGTAAAGTGCCCAGCATGGTACCAGCTGAGCCCCTGCTCTCGGGGAACAGGCCCAGCCTAGAGCCTGGCTTGTGGAACTCGCCCCCAGCACTGGAAACTGTAAAGCGCGGTGCACATGTAAAGCACAATCATTTGGGGGCAGTCATCACGTTCAGAGTGAGAGAATGATCCATTTCAGGATTTTTAAACGGCTGGGATCAGCAGACCTCGGCTGCAATTCACAGGTGCTTCCCACCGTGGAAGCTGGGTTTTCACTCCTGCCTTTCCTGTCGGTCTTTCCTCTGGTTATTTGGCACATGCATATGGGCTCCCCCCTTTGTGCCACACAAAGGGAGCATGAATCCGGACTCACCCCGTGTCCGTGGGCTGTGGGCCGGAAAACCACTACAGCTCCTCTGTCAAAGCTTCATAAACCTTGAAGGATGAGTCAGTCGTGTTTGCCACCAGCAAGAAGTGCTTGAGCACTAGCTGAATACCTCGTGTTTTAACAGTGCTCATCAAGGAGACACGGGACTAAGGAGTGTCCAGCTGCTTTGGAAAGGTCCCAGCAATTGCTGGACTGTCCTCATTGTCGCCTCATACCCCTTAAGTCTGGGTGACTTGTAACCCACTTGTAGGCTGGGGCCATTCCAGCTACACGCTCTCTCCGACCCAGCCCTCGTGCCCATCCCACACTGGAAGGAAGGGAGTGCAGGGTCCACACATCCCTGGCTGGCGGCTTCCCTGGGAGGGACAGAGCGGCTGCGAGTTTGGGCTTGTGGGGTGAAGTGGCAGAGCGTTTGTTTGATGACTGTGG
This sequence comes from Aethalodelphis obliquidens, assembly GCF_003676395.1. NCBI lineage: Eukaryota > Metazoa > Chordata > Mammalia > Artiodactyla > Delphinidae > Aethalodelphis > Aethalodelphis obliquidens. The sequence goes on along the minus strand of NW_020838002.1, from coordinate 6,891,778 downwards.
ATTAAGCCCAGGTGTGTGGGCCTAATGTTTACAGAATCCTGATTGGCTCAGGCTGGAATGAAAAAAATGGCTATTCAGGGGAGCAGGGAGGTGGCATGGATAATCCAAAAGCCATTTTTTCAGGGCTTGGAGCCAGAGATAAGGTATTTTTGCAGATCTCCGTAAATCAGCCAGATAGGAATTCTTTTTAATGTGTGCCTACAGTGTACCTCAGCTGCTCCAGTGACTGAACAGTCCACGAAACTCAGCTCAGACAGCTGTGGACCATCTGGGGACTCAGGGCACACACAGAGGATGCCAAGAATGAAAGGGACCTTGAAGATCATTTAGTCCTCCTTGCCCATTTTTCAGATGGGTACCTGAAGGCTCAGGCGGTGAAATGACTTGCTGAAGTTCCCTTGGCTGGTCAGTGATGGAGCTAAAGTCAGAATCTGGGGCCCCAAACCGCATCACTCTGTAAGGTAGTGGTCCTCACACTTTACTGCACATTCGAATGATCTGGGGAACTTGTTAACATACAGATTCCCAGGCTGTAGCCCCGGAAATTCTGATTTCATAGTGGGGTGAAGAATGTGTGTCCTTAGCAAACCCCTCAGAGGAGTCTGGTGAAGGCGGTCTCCACCATCCTCTCAGATACATTGCTATAACGCAAAGGGCATTTGCTTTTAGACTGATAGAAAAGCACATTTGCTCTTCCCAGAGCCTCGTGAGCAGGCCGGTAGCAGTGCGGGGAACAGGCAGAGATGCAAACAGCTCTGGTTAAACCTAGGCTTTAAAGCAGGTTGCAAGAAACTGGTGTGTCAGAAGACTGGACAGCACACTGGTTTCTTTCCTGTGAGGCCATGCAATTTGGATGTGGTGCAGCCCTGGACGACCTTTAGGTCACACATGACGACCCCTTGTCCCTATCTGTAAAATGGCTCTGATGGTGGTAGAAGGTAATAATCTGCGGTACTAGATTATCGTGAGGATTAACACAGTGCACGGGAAGCACAGCCCAGCACTCAGTAAATGGCAGGTTCTCTGATCGCTAATTGCTGGGGGAGGGAGGGGAGGGCAGGCCTCTGCTTTATGTCTTTATGGAATGGATGTCTGCTGAGGATGTCATTTGAGGACAAGGGTTCCGGTTCTGTAGCTAAAGAAAGGGTCCAGGTCCTTCCAGCCCTGGGGGACTGGGATGCAGCCACCCCCTTCTGCAGAGGTGTCACCATGGTTTGTACCTAGCTTGGTGGTGCCTTTCTCTGGCTCTGATCCGTCCCCCACCCCAACTCATGTCCTTGCATCTCTGGGAGGTTTCAGTGATGGGGAAGGTCAGACTGAACAGGGACTCTTTCTCTCCATTTTCTAGGGATGGAGACTGAGGCCCCCTGGAGGCAAAGCAGGCTGGTTCTGGGACCGCCAGGATCTCCTGCCCCTTCCCCTGACTGTCAGATTTGAGGGCCAGGGCTACCAGCCCCAGCGGGCCTGCAGCCCTCCTTCACTCCCATCTGGGAGTTGGTTTTGCAGGGAACCGGAAAGCTGATTTCTGGGCCAGGGTGTGCCACTTCCAGGTTCTGGTTCTGGCCAGATTTGCTGCAAATCAGGTCAGCCTGACCTCACCCCTCACCACTGATGCACCTGATGCTGTAAAAAACCATTCTGGGCACATTTGGGGAAGAGAGAGAGGGACCAGGGCCTCATCTGGCCCTGCTGTCAGCCTAGCGAAGGGAGGGGTTGCAGGGTGGGCCGTGGGAAGGCTGAGGGGGCGGTTAGTGCACGTTAGCGTGTGTGTAGGACAGTCTGGCGGAAGAACACAGCTTCCAAGTTGGGTGAAGAGAGGAGTGGACTGAGTGCCTGGGCTGGGCGGGAGGGTTCAGGAAAATCTAAAGGAAGGGAGCGTGGCCCCTGGCTGTGAGGGCCTGAGGCATCTGTGGCACCCGCCTGTGCAGTGAAGGCTCGGAGGGAGCTGGTGTATGTGGCACAAGCAGACGCATGAGCTGTGCGTCGCTGCGCTGGGGTGCACGCCCACACGGGGACAGGGCGCTGGCCCAGGAGGCCACAATCTGGGTTCAGATCCCAGCTCTGTGGCCACTGAGCTCTGACCTCAGGCAACACACACCATCTGGCAGGGAGAGCATGGGGTTTCTTCCTGAGGGCATGTGTGGGCACGTGGGTACTGGAGTTGAGCAGTGTGGGTGAGGGAGGGCCACAGGTGGGGAGGGATACCTAGCCCAGCGGTGGCAGAGGAGGGGCGCGGGGGAGCGAGCAGCCTGCGGTTGGGGAGAGTAGCACGGGCCTGGTAAGTGGCTCTGAACAGTCCCATCTGCTGTCTGGGCGGGGCGGAATTTCTGATGGTGTCCCGGCTGCCTGCCTGCGAGGGGTGGTGGCCCTCGGGCTGCAGCTGCCTCCTGCTGTTTGAAGCTGGGCCCCTCCCCAAGCCCCTGCTCCCCAGCCCGGGACCTGCATTCCCCAGCTGCTATAGGAAGCACTTCGGAGAAGGGCCCTCTGTGTGCCTGTGCTCCTGCTGCCCAGCCTGGAGCCCCTCCCTGGGGGCAGGACCCTGTCAAACCAGCCCAGCCCCCAGCAGCAGCGGGAGCTCCACGCAGGGGTCCCAGAGCACCCCAGCCTGAGGTCCTGGAGGCACCTGAGAAGAGCCTTCATGCTGCATACTCTCCCCGCTCAGGGCTGGATTCAAGATCATAACCCCAGGGGCTTCCCTGGTAGCACAGTGGTTAAGAATCCACCTGCCAATGCAGGCCACACGGGTTCGAGCCCTGGTCCAGGAAGATCCCACATGCCGCGGAGCAACTAAGCCCGTGCGCCACAACTACTGAGCCTGTGCTCTAGAGCCCGTGCAACAAGAGAAGCCATCCAATGAGAAGCCAGTGCACCACAACAAAGAGTAGCCCCCACTCGCCGCAACTAGAGAAAGCCCACGCGCAGCAACAAAGACCCAACGCAGCCAAAAAAAAAAAAAGATCATAACCCCAGGCCTGACTCCTGGGCCAGGCTCTAGACACAGACAGTCTTACTGACGGCTGCCCCGACTGAGAGAACGTGATCCCCCTCAGGAACCTGTCTGAGGACATACAGGTGTCCCTGTTCTACACATGAGGAAACGCACTCAGAGATGTTCCACTCACCCAAGCAGCAGTGATCGGGATGGAAGCCGGGGTTAGCCCTGAGCTCAAGCCCATCCTTAACCGCTGCGCTCCTACCCCAGACACAGCGCCGGTAAAAACCAACTTGTGGTTTCCCCTCCACGGGGAGCTTCCTGGCTAGACCCCGCCCCACTGCGCTGCTCCGGTGGGCCCTCCACACTGTGGTCTGACCCCTGAAACAGCTGTGGCATCAGCCATCACCTTGCCCACCGGGAATCTCTGTGTACCCTGCAACCCTCCCAGGAGATAGGTGGGGCCCTGGCCCTGAGGCTGAGGCTCTGGCCAGGGAGGGCTTGCCCAGATAGTCCGGGTAGGAGGGATGGAGTTGGGATTCGAAGGATCACAAAAGTTTTAAAGCCCTGGAGGCTCTGTGCTTTTAAGATTTCTTTCTGTCATCATTCAGTTGATTTTGGTTTGGTTTGTTTAAAATCAGAGAACAGTGTAAGACGGAGGTTGAGAAGAGCATGGACTCTGGGGACAGACTGTTTGCCTTCACATTTTGGCTCTGTCACTGACTGTGTGGCCCTACGTAAGTTCTTTACACTCTCTGAGTCTCAGTTTCCTCATCTGTAAAATGGGTATGATCATTGCTTTACTGTGGGGTGGCTTTGATGAGATGATGCATGCCACGTGTTTAGAAAGTGTGTGGCACACAGTGTGTGCTCATAGATATTTGCTATGACTATTATTAAAAAGTAATGCATGTCAATTGTAGATAATATGCATATGCAAAGAGAACAGAAAATCACTGGCAGAGCTATCATTTTGATATTCTTTGTAGGTTATCTGCTTATTTTATAATTTTAAAATTAATGAACATGAATCAAAATTTAAAAGGTACCAAAGGATTTACAGAGAAAAGTTTTCTTGATCTGTCTCTTATGACCTAAGTCTCCCCAGTGGAAGCCTATAGTATCAGTTTCTTAGGAATCCTTTCAGAGCCCTTTCCCTCACCCTCTCCATATGTAGACATACACATACCATAATGCACTATAGTATAGAGACTGTACTTACTTTTCTGTGCCTTGCATTGTTCCCCTAAGCAATAGGTCTTGGGCATAGAGACATACAGAGATGCCTTATTTTTGTTTACCGTTGTATAGTGTTCCGTTAAATGTGTTATATGAATTCCACAGAAGTGGAATTCATGGATCAGTGGGTGGGTGCAAAGTGTGTGCTAGTGTGGGGTAAGGGGACAGGAGTTGGGACTTCAGTTCCCAGGACCCTCCTCTGCTCTGAGCATCCCTCCCTAATCTTGGTTCCTTGGCCTGGACTCCCTGGGCATGCTCAGATACTGAATTATGTGGCATCACTGACTGACCACCTGTCCCAGGGGCCCAGAGACATCCCTGCCCAGACTTCAGGGCTCAGCATCAGACCATGCAGGCCCAGCCCGTGGAGGGGCCTTCAGCTTAACCGCCTGAAGGACATGCCCGGGGAGGGGCAACTGGCCCCTCTTTCCCAAGGAGCTGGAACTGGGCCAGCAAGAGCTCATGCCTGGAGCCAGCCCAGCTTCACTGCCTGGCACCTGAGCTGCCAGTGCCCCCTTCTCCCAGTTTGGGCCATTGCACTTGGTCCCAGGTACAAACACATTCCTGCCAGCCCAGAGGCGCTCCGCAAGGCTGCAGTCCCTGGGTGGGGCAGCGGGGAGCAGCTTCCCCTCTGTCAACTGAAGTCTGATCTCCTCCCAGGCGCCTGGGTTGAGTGTCTTGGCCGAGCTGGTAACGCTTGTTGATGGAGAGACGGATTGTTGTGGAAATAGTCCCAACCAGTTCAGGTAGAGATGGAAAACAGTTGGTTGCCCAGGCAACTGACAACCTTGGTGGAGTAGAGAAAAGGGATCTGTAAGGCAACTGCCATGGTTCTGTCTTTCCTTCTGGTAGGCTTTGCCTGGACTCCTTCCTCCTCCCTTCTTCCCTGGACATGAGCACCAGGCACCCCCAGCCTCTCCAGGGGCAACTCTGCCCCATTAGGAGTCAATTCAGTTCACAGTTACTGAGTTCTTGCTGTGTGCCTGACTCCGTGCTCAGCCTCGGGAATGCAGAGAGGGGGTCAGGCCTGACGGATTAAGAGTGCCAGGTCTGGAGTCAGATCAGTTTGGCCACTTAGCTGTGTGACCTTGAACAAATTCCTCGACTCCTCTGTGCCTCATTTTTCTATCTATAAAGTGGAAACAGCATTGGTAATATGTACCTCTTAGGGCTGTAGAGAGGATGAAAAGAGTTATTAACAGGCATAAGGCACTTGGAATAGTGGTTGGTACATAAAGAAGCAGGCGATAAGTGTTATGTTATCATTATTGCTATTATTACCGTCATTCTACCAAGATGAGCCGAACAAATGACATGTTACTCATGCCTGAGGAGCTTCATCTTGGATCTTTTCAACTGGAAGGCAGAGCTGACTTCTCAGCCCTTTTACAGCAACCAAGCCCAATGTCTGGGCCTCAGGAACAAAGATGAACAATGGTGTCCTTAGAACTGAAGCTCTGGGGCCAGTCCTTTCATAGGGTAGGGACCTTATTAACTTCCTTTGAAACCTCTTGCCCTAGTCCATACCCAACAGCCCCCATCAGCTATAGACCTGCCCACAGAAGTTGAAGCAAGAGAGAGAAAAATTAGGAAAGAAAACATCTTTTTTCGTTTTTTTTCTCCTATAGATTTTTAAAAGATATTACTGGGGTAGGTGGATTTCTTTCCTGCCCCAGCCTTAGATTGGACTAATTGATGGGGGATGGCCCAGAGAGGTAAGTGGCTAACTCAAGGTCACACAGCCAGGCATGGCAGAACTGAGTCTGCCTCTCCCTCTCTTCCTCCTCCTCTTCTCTTAGGTCCAATAAGGCCTCCTTTTCCCAATGGCCGTGCCCGAGGGTCCTCTCTGCCCTTCCTGACACCCCCTTCCCCGGGGGGTGGGCACAGGTGTGGCTGCCCAGCAGCTCCTGGTGCCTCGGGAATGAATGAGGCTGGCTTTGTTGCGGCCCCAGCAGCTGTGGCCGTTTGAGTTTCCATTAAGCCCTTTCCGCGCCTTGGTCTGGAGCAGGAGGCTCGGCATTTAAAGGTCACCGGGCGTTTGAAGCTGCAGTGACATTAATAGCTTGGGAAGAAAACAAGACTGTGCAGGGACCGGAGGACAAGGCGCCTCTGTCAGGGCTGCCCCCGCCCCCCTCCCCCGCCGGGTGCTCACGCGCATACACACACACTTACACACTCGGACACACACACACACACAGACCCTGACAGCCTCTCTCTGTCTCTTGTCCCGCCCTCCTTTCTCCCCTTTTGGGGCCTCTCTAGCTCAGAAGCCAAGAAGCTCAGGCAGACTTCCCTGTGCCCTGCCCCCATCACGTCTGAGGTGACAATTGGACAAGGATGCAGCTGCCCCAGGCCCAGCGGCTTCTCCATTAACACTGCCATTACCCACTTGAGGTTTCCCCAGGACTTAACCATGGTTACACAAGCATCCCAGGGGTCATATGACCTCATTCTGGCCCTGCTGGCTTTTGCAGCCCAGATTCCTAATGAGACAAAATAAGCCTGGGCCTGGTCTTCTCATACGGGAAATGAAAGGGCTGGCAAGCAGGGTGTATCTTGCTTGCCAGTTCTAATCACTTGGTAGTGACTTGCCCAGAGGGCTGAGTTGAAAAGGCTTCTGAGGCTGTGTGGGTTCCATAGGACAATACCTAGATGGATTAGTGATGTCTGCCAAGGACACAGGATATAAATAAGTGGCGTGTGCGCCTTGTATTTCGCACCTTGGGAATAAATTATTTTGAAACTCTTCCAGTCTTGGATTCTAAGATCCCTGGAGTGGCTGGGTGGCTCCTCTTCCTTTTAGTCAGCCCGAGAGTCGGGGGTGGGGCTGATTTTTGAGTTCTTGGAGAGAAGCTGATCTGTATGCCCTTTCCTGGGAGCAGCTGTGGCCTGAGCCCTGGGACACCACCTAGTGGCCTGGAATGGTAGTGCCATTGGGCTGGGCCCAGATCTTATGCAAGAAGGGACAGCGAGTCCCTCTGCAGGCTGTGATCACAGCAGTTACAGATAGATCACAAGATCCGGTCTGTCCCTGGGAGTTTTCAGAGGAGGGAGCCAGGGGTGTGCAGGGACACAGCTGGCCTCGGGTAGTCACTTCAGAAGAATGGGGAGGGGGGGGCGTACAGAAAAGTGTTGGCAATTGGGACCTCTGGCCTCCCAGCCCCGTACCTCCTCCTGAGGCCTCCTCTTCTAATCCCCACCTTCTGGGGTTGAGTCCTGGTCCTCCTGGGAGGCAGCAGAGTATCAATTCAGGTGTTGGAGGGGGTCGATCTCCTGCCCGCTGGAGCTGTCGCTGGCTTGGAAAGAAGACCAACAGACCAGCCTTGTGTGCCAGGGAGGAGGCCCTCAGGCCCGGCGGCAGAGGGCTCAGGCACCTTGACCGTGTCACTGAGCAGCCTTGGCCTCGGTTGCCTCGTCTGTGAAGTGGGGTAATAATGCACACCCTGTATAAATGATAGGTTTGTTGTGAGGACTGAATGAGAATGCAGAGAAGACAGGGCTTTGGAAATGGAGAAAGCACCCCGTCCCCACCGTTGATATGAGCCGGAGAAGGAAGAGAGGGGAAGGGAACCCACAGTTGCTGCACTCCAACTTCTTTCCTTCCCTTCTTTACTCATCCACCTGATAAGTTACGTTGGAGCTGCTGTTGGACATCCACGTGGAGGCAGCGGGTCGGCTGTGCAAGTGTGGAGTTCAAGGGCGTGTTCCCGGGAGACCTCAGGGCGAGAGACATGTGGGAGCCAATATTCGGCGTGTAGACAGTGTCAAAGCTGTGGGACTGGATAAGATCACTCAAGGTTTGAGTATAGCTCAGGAAAAGGGCCAAGACCCGGGCCGGAGGTCGCACCAACCTGTCTCGTTGGGTGCTTCCTATGCTGAGGCACCCGTATAAATCCTATCACAACACCCCTTCCACGTAGGTATGATCCCAACTTTGACAGATGAGGAAGCTGAAGTTCAGAGAAATGAAATAATTTCTCCAAGTCACACAGCCGTACCAGGCCCAGGCAGAATGGGAATCCATTCTGGCTCCTGGGCTCTCACATCCCCCATGTGGGCCCTACCTGGCCCTGCAGGAGACTGGCTGGGATGACCTTGGGCAAAGTCGGGAGAATGACTCTCCGACTCTCGGGCAGCTGGCCCACCTCCCTGGGCCAGGCCGGGAGTGACTCAGGCCTTGGCTGTCTACACACACTTGGAGGGAAGCTTGGCTGTCTGCCGCCCCTGCCAGGCCTGGATTCCTTTCTGGGGAGGCGGAAGGCCTGGCTCCCTGGGACCTGGGGGAGGACAGGTGTGGGGTTTCTGCTTCCCAATCCCCAGGTTGCTCACAACCTGTGAATTCAGGAGAGCCTCTGAGTCTGCCTCCAAGAGGTCTAATGGGCTCAGCAGGTTAGATTCACTTCCTTTTTCAGAAGTCAGGGGTTATCTCCCTCTGTTTCCCTGCCAGTGCCCAGCAGCCAGGGTTCAGAGAGGCGGAGGAGTGATTTCCCCAAGGTCACAGAGCCAGTTCTGGGGCAGAGCCAACAGACCCCCTCCCTGCCCTCCCTCCGCCAGTGCTGTCTGGGTCACATTTCCTCTGCTGGAATGTCAGCCAGGCTGTGCTGTCTCCTGAGCCTTTCTGAGGTTCCTCCGCTCCTAGCCCTGCAAGCCTGACTTGGCATTTTTGCCTCTTAGGAAATGGGTTCCTAGTTCTGGCTTCTCTACACACTAGCTGTGTGACTTTGTACAAGTTACCTAACTTCTCTGAACTGGTTTCCACAGCTATAAAGTGGGGACAATAACATCTGTCTCTGGAGTTGTAAAAAAAAAAAGATTAAATGTGAAAGCGCCTGGCACAAGCTCGTACACCTAAGCTGCCTACTTCATTTTTTCATGTGTTTAAAATTTTTTTTCATTTGAGCTGTGCCGGTTGTAGAAGGCAGCCTGGCACGGATGACTCTGACCCTGAGGACAGTCCTTCTCCCTGCTCCCAGCCACGCTGGCCAAACCTCAGCCCTGGCCTCAGCCTCTGCACCTGAGCTCAGCGAGGGCTGGGGAGATGGTCCTCTGAGAAGTGGGGGCCCTCACAGCGACCCCTCCTGGTGTTAATTTTAGGCAGCCTGGCTTTGGGAGTCCGTGGGTCCTTGCAGAGTCCTATGAAAATAGCATTTCTCTACACTGAATCCTGTTTCCCATTACTGTTTCTGAGCTACTTTCTCCTCATCCACAGAAACGCTCTCTGACGGAAAAGTCAAGGCTTTACCGCTCCTGCTCTATGTCCTGGGCATCTCCTCTGGTCCTGGGTCTCGGCTCTTCATCTGTAATGTGCAGCAGGCTGTAGCGTTGTCGGCCGTTTTCATGTCGCGGCAGACACACAATGTGCTCTTTTTCAAGGCTTTGCACCTGGGGTAAATGGAAGCAGCTGCTGCGGCCCAGCCTCCCCTGGGGCTGTGAGGATCGGTATCTCCTTCCCGAGGGCTGACAGAATTGCGGGGGGTTGATATCCAGATGCTGGGGAAGGATCGCCTAGAATCCCCCGCCCCATCCACTCCAGGAGCAGCTTGGCTGGCACACCAACGGCCCCTGGCTCTCTGCCGGCCTTGTGGGGCAGCGGCGACAACAGTCACGCAGCTAACCACGTTCCAGGCACCGTGCTGAGGATTATCCTGTTTAATTCTCACGGAAGCCCCATTCGTGTAGGTGAGGGATTGGGCACAGAGAGGACAGGGGACGGGTACCAGGTCCCACAGCTGGAGCGGCAGAGCGGGAGTTGCCGCCTGGGGCTGAATCAGGGCACTTACTTAAATGGTAGGAGGGCAAGAAGGTTTCTTGGGGGCTTCCCGACACTCAGGCCCGGAGCCCAAGGGACCTGTAAAGAGGGCTGTTAATGGGGAAAACGTGGACCCCATCATCTTCCTTCTTCCTCTGTCAGGGGGGGATCAGGTCCCGGCCTCTTTCTCCAAGGGGCTGCCCTTGGCAAAGTGAGAGCCAGGTCCCTCAATCTCTCTTATGAAATTACTCGAGGGGGAGGGCGAAGGTGGTGAAGGTGGCCGACTCCAGACGCGTGAGCACAAGTCACTGACCCCCGTGTGTGACGACACCAGGACAGCAGATTGCAGCCCAGGGCACGGCTTCTGGGGCCTCCTGGCCCTGAGGCCCTTGTTAGAAGCCTCAGGGCAAGTTTCCAGAACTCAGGACAAAGGTAGACACCAGGGTGGAGCCCCACTTTGGAGGGTGTTTTGGCAGCATCCTCTGACCTTACAGTGTGTCAGGGCGGGTGGAAGGTGTGGGTGAGGGGAGTTGGGGTGTCCAAAGCCAGCTGTGGGAGGCCACGTCACACTTGACTCCCCTCCCGTGATCATCCTCGTAACACATTTCTTGGACAGATCCTTTGAGGTCACTCCTCTGGGCTTCCTTGTGCACTGGCTTTGGCCTCTCTGAGCTGTGACTCGCTCGTCTGGGAAGCAATGGGGTGGAGGAGGTTGGATAATAAGTCATACTTCACCCAGTCATCAGAATACTACTCAGGCATTAAAGACCATGAAGGAGATCTCTATGTTCTGACATGAGAAGATGGCTACAATCAGTCATTAAGTGGAAAAAAGGAAGTTGCATAGTAGAATTTATGGTCTGATCACATTTCAGTAAAATGAATTCATACTTATGGCAGTATGTGCATAGAAAAATGTATCTGCATGTAGATATTCCAGTGTTAAGAGGTTTTCTCTGGCGGTGGGAGGGGATTATAGTTCTGTAACATCAGTGTCCGGAGGCTGCATGGGGCCCATGTGCTTCTAGTTTCCTGCTCTTGAACACAGCCCGCCTCCCTGGGACTAGGCAGACACCCACCCAGCAAGCCCCAGAACATAAGCCCCGGACAATTTCCACATCCCTCGAAGGAGGTGGAGGTTTGAAGGGATAAGAATCTCAGCATGGTGGCACTGGAAGGCACTGGGGGACAGTAGGAAGCCCCATTTTTACCTGTGAGGGGACTAACCTTTAGGGACAGAAGGAATCAGTGGTAGTGATGTGTCTTCTGGCCTCAGGGTGAGGGAGGGCGCTTCCACTGCACCTTCCACACGGTCTGGTCTGCTCTGGTCTTCCTTTCATCATCAGTTAACTGTGGAGATCATGGCAAGGAAGATCGTGCTGATTGGCTCACACCAGCTCTTCTCTATCATCTGTTAAGATGATGACCCCCAGTACTAGAAAAGGACTTAAGAATATGCTTTGCTGGAACAGTCCCTTAAAATAAAGCTGCCACTTTTCTACACTTAGCAAAATTACCGTACATCCTGGGATAAGCATGAGAAAGTCAGAACTTGAAGTTTTTGGACACATTCAACTCTCAGTTACCTGCACTAGCAGAAGTGCTACCTTGGAAGTGATTTACAGGCCTGGTTCTGAGTGGGCTGCACTGCGTTCTGTTGCAGATTTACTGGAGCTCTGCACAAGTGGATGCCATGATGGTGGGGCCCTGAGGTGAGGGAGCTAAGGAAAGCAGAGACTGGATGGGCTGGAGACCAGAGGGGGAGGACATTGCCTATACAGAGCCCCTCCTGCCCCAGTCAAGTCTCCAGGAGTCCTTGGCAGTGTATGTAGTGGTTGAGACCAGTGGCTCAGGGGCCATAGTGCTGGGTTCAAATCCCCGCCTCCTCCACTTTCTCAGGTCTGTGCCTCTGCGTAAGGGGGATAATAGCACCTACCTCATAGTGGTGTCAGGATGTAAGCCCTTGCTAACTGGTAAAGAGCTGTGGCTGTTTACTGCAGCTGGAGAGAAAGCAGAAAGAAGCTGTTCTCCCGTGGGCTTGGCGGGGGTCGCCGAGTTCGTTGCATTCTGCCCCTGACTCTTGTCTCCCTCGGTTTCAGGTGGGATGGTCCGTGGAGCCGGACCCAGGATGCTCCCGGGGTGTGGATGACCAGCCGCCCAGCCCCGCACGGCCCAGGCCCGGATGCCGCGCCCTTGTCTCCTGACCCGGGGACCCCGCCCGTCGCGGGACTGAGCTTCCAGAAGCCGCCGAGCGAGCGGCGACGGCGCAGGGACCCGGGGGAAGGGGCTCGGCGCCGGCGGGAAACATTTTCCCCCAGCGGCTCGGCAAGATGACCAGCCTGTTCCGCCGGAGCGGCGGGGGCGGCGGCGGGGGCGGCGGCTCGGCGACGGCGCGCGGGGCTGGGGGCAGCGCGGCCGCCTCGCAGGAGCTCAACAACAGCCGGCCCGCCCGCCAGGTGCGCCGCCTCGAGTTCAACCAGGCCATGGACGACTTCAAGACCATGTTCCCCAACATGGATTACGACATCATCGAGTGCGTGCTGCGTGCCAACAGCGGCGCCGTGGACGCCACCATCGACCAGCTGCTGCAGATGAACCTGGAGGCGGGTGGCGGCAGCGTCTACGAGGACAGCTCGGACTCGGAGGACAGCATCCCCCCGGAGGTAGGGGCACGGCCCCGATAATTCCCAGGAGCTCCAACAACTGTTTGAACCTGTTAGAGGACTTGGGTTATACTCCTGTCTGGGTTCTACCTAGCAAGCAGCCTTATTTCTCCCAGGGAAACGTACCCAAGTCAGCCCGTGGCCTTATTTTATGGGCAAAATTCATGCGGTCACTCAACAAACACTGAGCACTACTCCGGGGCTGTGCCAGGCACGGTACGAGACCCTGGGTCAGGGGTCATCAGAATGAAGGAGCCTGTTCAAAATGTAGACACCTAGCCCCCACCCCAACGTCCCGAACCCCACTTCCGGGCTGGAGCTGTCTGGTCTGTATTTTCTGAACCTCCAGGTACCCGCTAAGGCCAAGTCAGAGTTTCTGTCCCCACAGAGTTCACAGTCCAGCGAGGACTAGAGGCAGGTGTCAGGCAATGGCAGCCCGGAGGGGTGAGTGCTAGGATGGGAGAAATGGAAGCAACAGAGAGGAGGGGATGGCTTCCCAGAGGAAGAGTGAAGAGTGAGGGAAAGGTGTGTGGGCAGAGGGGACAGCTTGTGCAAAGGCTCGGAGGTGAAATAGAGCAGGAATGTTAGGGAACTGGCAGCAGGACCTTCTGTGAGGATCCTAGAGTGCGCAGAGACCAGGAGGCCTTGCGGTTGAGAAGGAGTGTGGTGTGTTCTGGAGCGTAGGGACCCGTGGAGGAGAGCTTGCAAGTTCAGTTCCTCTGACCGAGGCGCGAGCGATACCCAAGCAGTTCCCTCCTCTCTCCAGGAAGGTGGCTGAGGGCAAAGGGACCACCCCACTGCATCAAGGCCCACTTGCTGGGTGTGACCAGGCCTCCTCGGCCCCTCCAAGAGCTCAGTAGATGTCTGAGCCCCTATTCTCAGCAGGACGTGCAGTGCTGGGTGAAGAAGGGGCACTCAGAGTCTTTCAACGAGAGGGTCACTGCCCACAGGGGCATATGGGACATGCAGCCATGGATAGGATGGAAGGACCCAGCAGACCGGATTCAGCTCTGCTCTTCACTGAGTCCCAGCCTGGGCCAGGCACCATCCTACATGCTTTAGGTGTATCATCTCTTCGAATCTCATAAACTTTGTGAAGTGGCGTTATTATTACTCCCGTTTACAGTGGGAAACCTAGACCCAGATGTGGCCTCAGAGTCCTTCTCAACACAGCCCTGCAGGTGGCTCTTCTCCCTTCATCAGTCATCCTGTAGGGCAAAGCCCGCTTGCTCTTCCTCCTATAGGGCTGCTGCCTGGGAGTTCTCTCTCCGGGTGGAGGAGAAGCCCTGTGGGCAACGGCATCTGGCTCATCCCTGTGTCACGCGCAGCACCCGGGAGTCACTGCACATAGCAGGCACTTGGGGAGTGTTTGTTGAATGAATGAATGTTGCTGCTGTCTTTGCGCAGCTTTCTTTAGTCTCTTTGCCCGGGAGAGCACTCCTTGGCTCTGCCTGGATTAGCCAGTGGAGGGAGTTTTGGAAAAACCAGATCTTCTTTGTGAAAGTGAGGTGTGTGTATGTGTGTGCAGGTACATCCTTTAAGTGTGAGCTGGAAGGAAAGTTCTCTGCAAACGCTGACCCCCTTCCACAGTCTCATTTGTTCTGACAGTCAGGCAGGTAGGATCATATTTCCTTCTCTGTTCATGGCACCCACAGCCCTGTGACCCTCCGCAAAGCTTGCCTGATGCCCTAGATGGGCCTGCACTGTGTGCGCTTCTGTTTTCCCAAGAATCTTGCTTTCCGGATTGAGCCCCTTCTCAGCACCCCTCCTTGGCTGTTTCCCCAACCCCCCATCTTTGGAGCTCTGCGTGGGCCCATCGGCAGGCGGTTCCTGAGCCAGCGGAAAGTGCTGCGGAAAATTTATGAGCAGCAGCTGGGATGACAATAACTGCTGACTGAAAAAGCCCCCTCTCTGGGGGCTGATGGATGGTGGGCTGGCCCGAGGGGTATCCTTGCCACAGAGAAATATCTCCTGTCAGATAAATGGCCCAGACCTTGGCCCCCAGAGCACCTGGCAGGCATCCATCACCCACATGGAGTTAAGCCAGGAAGCCACAGGACCAAAAACTTCAGCACCTTTAGAGCCAGAAGAACAGCCTCACTGTGGCTGGTGGGGGAGGGGGAGGGGGAGGGGCGGTTGGGAGGGGGGAGGGGCGGGGGCGGGGCGGGGCGGGGTGGGGGGGCGGAGTCCAGAGACATGGCTGGGGTTTCTTCTCCCTGGAGACTGGGGATCAGCCTTTCCGGAGCGTGCCTGGCCTGCTGTCTGCCTCCTTGGTGTTTCCTCATTCTGCTCCAGGAGCCTCTGATGAGCGTGTGGCTCTTGTAGCCCCAGGAGGCCGCGCTGAGGCAGGAGCGGCTGAGAGGGGAGGAAGCCCCCCTGCGCGGCTGTGGAGGCCCGATCTCTCTGAGCCCGAGGGGCGGCTGCTATGGGCCCCAGTCAGAGGAACCCCAAGCGGCTTCCTTCTGGGAGCAACTCCTACTGAGGCTTCCCCTCCTCCTCGCCCGTCTCACCGGCTTCGGGGGGGACAGTCCAAGCCAGCCACTGAGTGGGAGGGGCTCGGCCTACAGGCCCCAGCGTGGAACCCTGTCCCTTAGAGCACTTGTGTGCCGGGCACTGGAGGTTGTGCAAGTGTGTGTCAGTGAGCAGGGCTGGAGTTGACAGTGTTCTCTCTCTCTTTTTCTTGTGGAAATTTGGGGTAAGGAGAGCAGTGCCCCGAAAAGCAGCTGCATTCTTCTTTCTCTGCAAAAGCATCTGTTTAAGTACTTTCTGCCTCAAAGGAAAGAACGTTAGTGCATTCCAGAGCAGGAGGCCTCCTTGGGTCAGGCTGGCTGTACGTGTACAAAGCGTGGCAGTGTGTGTGTGTGTGCGTGCGCGCACGTGCGCGCTCACTCACCCACCTGCCCACCCGCCGTGGTGTCCCTTTGAGACTGGGTGCCTGGGCATGGCTGGGCTCGGGCAGAGATGTGCAGAGGCATCTTAGCAGTGATTTCTGCAAATTCACTTGGGGTTCAAATTTTGGGCCAGTTGACAGCCTCTGAGCCCTTCCCACATTCTTTGGTCTTGGAGGAGATGGGCACAGAGCTGGAGAGGAGGACGCGGGGGTAGGGTTGTGTGACCTGGGCTCTCCAGGTTGATGGCTCCCTCCTGCTCCAGACTCCTTTGCAGAAGGGTTCAGGTCAGTCCATATGGCAGGAAGCCTGGCCCTTGCCCAGCCTTGGCTTCTCCTGCCCCTTTCTCTGGCTCCTGGATGAGGAGAGGAGGCCAAGAAAGAGCCTGGGCTCTCCCTTTGCTGCTATCTCCCTGAGAATCCAACCTGGGTGTGCAGGCCTTGTGTCTGAAGGAGGCACTCTTGCTGTAGAGACCACATCTAAGTTAAAGACTCAGTTGTAGAAACAGTGTGTGGCTCTTGCCATGTTAATCGGTCAGCCTGGGCCTCAGTGTCCTCATCTGTAAAATGGGGGTAATGATCCACAGCCTACTTTGCCCAGTTGTTTGAGCTTCAGGTGACATAATCGATGTGGAAGTACTTCGAGAGAGTGTAGGAATGATGTTAAAGTTATCTACCAAAAGTAACACAGGGACGGAAGAGTCCACGAGCCACAAATATGCAGCTCGGTGAAGTTTCATCAGCACTTGGATCAAGAAACATCAACAGAGCCTGGAATCCCCCTTGTGCCCCTTCTCAGCCTTCCCCACCCCCAGAGGTCACACTGCTCCAACTGCACTCCCTGTAAATTTGTTTTGCCTGTTTTTTACCCCCACGTGTTTATTTATTTATTTGGTTGCGCTGGGTCTTAGTCACGACAGGCGGGCTCCTTAGTTGCGGCTCACTGGCTCCTTAGTTGCGGCTCGCCGGCTCCTTAGTTGTTGCCTGCGAGCTCTTAGTTGTGGCATGCATGTGGGATCTAGATCAAACCCAGGCCCCCTGCATTGGGAGCGCGGAGTCCTTACCACGGTGCCACCAGGGAAGCCCCATGTTTTGCCTGGTTTTGAACCTTACTTGGATGGCTAATGCTGCATGGAGCTTCCCTCTGGGGAGAAGTGCTTTCACGTCTGCTGTGTATGTTGGAATCGTGGGCTCAGAAGTAGCCCATGTGCTGAGCGTTAGTACAGGAAGCCAAACGGTTTTGCAGAGTGCTGGTTATATCACTTTACACTCCCACTAGCAGCAGCAGAGTTCCCTTACTACACATCCTCGCCCACACTTGATTTTGTCTAAATGTTATTTAAATTCAAGGAAGGATTGTTAATATTTCTTTCTTTGTCGTCTCTGATACAGATTTTGGAAAGGACCTTGGAACCTGATAGCTCTGACGAGGAACCCCCGCCTGTGTACTCCCCTCCAGCCTACCACATGCACATGTTCGACAGGCCTTACCCTCTGGCTCCCCCAACTCCACCTCCCCGGTAAGAATCCATCTCCTCTCAGAACGCAAGGCAATGGGGAAGGGGATCAGGGTTTGGGATTGAGTACAAACACAGTGGGAAACTTGACTGGACCCTTCGGTATACTGTCCCACCAGGAACAGGCTTCTACTGCAGCAAGAGGCATTTTAGCTGGATACCAAAGAGGACTTTCAAACTGTAAGGATTGCAAGAGCAGACATCCACTGAATTCCTACTCCAGACTAGATGCTATGCTGAACACTGGACAGAACATAGAGATAAACGATGCTCAGCCTTTGCTTTCTGGAAGCTTATAGTCAAGGGAGATGCAGATTGGGGATGACAGACTCATGGAATGTGTACTGACACTTCCCCTCCTGAGCCCATGGCAAACATTACTAACTGATCACTGTGTTCTTTCCTGCTAAGTTGAGACAGAACCTGAGAATCCTCCTCAAAACAGCACTCCCAGACAGTCATCAGTAATGGATGGAATGGATATCTATTTGCTATCCCTGTTCTAGGGACGTTGTGGGGATTTTTTAAGCAATGGGAGCAAGTAAGTCTCTTTTTCTGGGGTAATTCGATAATTGGAAGCAGAAGAGTTAGGTCCCTGGAGACTTCATCCAGATCAGGGACTCTGTAATTTGGAAGTTTAAAATGAAGCTGGTTGCCAGCTGGGTCCCTGGGTCTCTGAAGTGCTTGTTTTTCTGGGCTCTGTGTTTGAAGAGGGCCGTTGGAGCCCAGGTGCCTCTTTGTCCTGGAGCTGCTGGTCCTGAGAATAACTCAGGCCTGGGGTGGGGAGGGGTGTGGGGACACGATAGGACAGGGAACTTGTTCCAGTGGATCTTCCCTTCTGGGGATCTTGGGAGCCCCAGACAGTGGTGGTGGAGAACTCTGTGATCATACAGGTATAGATAATAATAACACCTACCATTTACTAAGTGCCCTTCAAATGCCTGAAACTGACAAGGTTCTTTACCTACGCCATCGCATTCAAACCATCTGACAATTTGTGAGGTAGGCACTGTTGCCATCCTCATTTTACAGATGAGGAAACTGAGCCTCAGAGAGGTTTCATAACTTCCCTAAGACTACAGAGCTGGGATTTGAACCCAGGTCATTTCTGACTCCAAAGCCAACAAATGCTCTTCCCTGCTGTGTCCTGTCATCCCCCTAATGAGAAAAACCTCTGTGATTGCAGCTCAGGGAGCTGATAGAGGCCTAGAAAGTTATGGGGGGAGGAGGAAGCATTGTTTCGACTCAGGGACGGGAGCAGAGCTGAGGTCCTCCATCACAAGTGATACCAGAGGCTGTAACGGGGCAAAGCAGGGGCTAAGTGGATAGGTCTGGGTGAGATCTTGGCAGGACTTGCAGCCCAGGATGGGTCATGATGCCCAGGGCTAAATGATTTTCCTTTGACATTTTTTTAATATCCCAAGGTGCTTTTGCAAAAAATTCAGTTTCTATTAGGCAGAATAGTTCTACCTATTTTTCAGAAGGTAAGACTGAGCCCATAAGAGACAGAATCCCATTGTAAACCTGGCATGGATATCCTGGCCGCATCCTCCCTCCCCTCCTCTGTGCATGGTGGGGTGAACTAGGGCAGGGGTAGTGTAGCCCAGTGATGGGAGCCCCAGTTGGGGGCAAAATGACCTCAGCCCTAGATCAAGGCTCAGGAGGTCTTGCTCATACCTTTGGACAAGTTACTGCCCTTGCCTCAGGTTCAGGGGCCTGACCCGGAATTGAAGGCTTTGCTGGCCTGGGGGTGGATCCAGGGAAGAGAACTTAGTTGTGAAGTCGGACAGAGGCCGAGTGTTCCCCCCACCCTGCCTCCTTTAGCTGCCTAACTGTGACTCTTGAGGTGCCTTGGGCTACTGCTTAACTTCTCTGAGCTTCATTTGCCTCATCTGTGAAATGGGAATACTAATCCCCGCCTCAGCACTCCTGTGAGGGTTGAATGAGGCATTGTGGGGGGGGCCCTTAGCACAGTGCCGGGTATGAACCAGACCTGTCACCAGTGCTTTACTGCTCCCTCCTGCCCCTGGCTGCACAGTGGGCCTCTGAGGTCAGCTCTGACAGTGAACAGTGAGACCAGGGGTAAGGCTGCCCTCAGAGGCCAGCGCTCCGAAGAGGCAGGGCCAACCTCTGAGCACGTGCCCCTTTGCCCCGGGTTGGCCCTGCTAGGCCCAGATCCACCCCCAGCCCATTTCCAGGGCCTCATTCCGTCTCTCCATCCAGGACGTGCATTTCCAGCATTATGGAGTCACCTGATACAGAGATGAATACAGCCCCGCCTTGACCTCCCAAGGAGATCAGGGTCTGGGGGGAGGCAGAGACGCGCGGCAGGGTACAGGGAAGGCAGCCTAGAGGAACTGATGTCCCAGCAGTTAGCTGGTAAAGCGGAGGACAGTAGGGCGTTCCAGGCAGAGGAAACCACGTGCAAGGGCCTGGAGGCAGGAAAGGGGGCACCATCTGAGGGAACTCCAGGGAGTATGGAATGTCTGGGTGAGGCTGGAGGGGTGAGAAGATCGTGGAAGCCCTTGGGGGTCCTCCAAGGAGCTTTGACCTTATCCTCCAGCCAGGGGTTTAAGCTGGAGAGTGACGGGGTGAGGTTAGTGTTTTAGGAATCTCTCTCTGGCTGCTGGGGCCAATCAGATTTGAGTGGGGGGGTTGGGGGCAGGAATGGCCTGGCTCCCTTCTGCCACCTCCAGTCTCTGGGGTGCCTTTGAGAGTGAAGATGAAGAGGGTTTGGGAGCTGGCCCTGCTGGGGCACAGAGAGGCAGGCTGATCCCAGGGGAGCGTGCCTGGAATGCCAGGATTCCTGGGCCCAGGTTTTAGCAGGACGATCTGTGTGTTCCAGGACAGGGCTGACCCCATCAGGGCCTCAGTGTCTAGTCTTTACCAAAACTCTTGCCTGGAAGGCTTGTTGCTGAAATCCTTCTGGGCTCTGATATACTTTGGGTAGGCCTGGGGGTCTTATGGGGCATGCAGTTCTAGTTCTGGGGTCCAGAGAGCCCCCCCCCAGCCTTCTCTCTCCTTCCCCTCGCCCAGCCTGTCCTTTCCTGAATGAATGACAGGCTCTGAAGCCCAGAGGCACCCCTCCTCACAGGCCACCTGCTGTTCTTCCGTTGAAATTACAGCCTTGGAAGTTTTTTATTTGCCTCTCAGCTCATTTCTGACATTCCTTTCTGACCACAGTGGAGTTGCCTGGGCCGCCCGTGCTCAGCGTCCCCCTGGCTCTCACAGCTGTGGGCTGACCTCATCTCAGCCGGTGCCAGGGCAGGGGGCTGGGCCTGCCCCTCCTCCAGGACCGCGGGCCCAGCAGCGAGGGACACTCAGCCTTCTACTCCTCGTCCCCCCTCCCGACTTGGGTTCTCAGTAACAAATGGCTAGAGGGGTCCAGCTGCAACTCCAGGGCTCTCTCTCCACGGCTTTCCTGGATAGCTGTGGGTGTGATTGAGTTGCGGTGGGCACCCATGTCCCAGATGAAGACCCTGAAGCTGGAGGAAGGGTGCCGGGGTCGACCAAAGAAGGTCCTCGAGTCCCAGAGGGATGGGGTATCCACCCCCTTGACCCTCTGGCCCTTGGAGAAAAATGAAGCCGCCAACAGTGATAGGAGGTGGATGAGTGACGGAGAAGGAAAGGCGCCCAGGAATGGGAGTCCCGGGCCGTAAGGCAGGCTCTTCTCTGGACCATTCCCGCATCTGTACAGCGAGAGGGTGCCCGGGGTTCCTTGGCTCCTGTCTGAGTGCTGAGCTCCCACCAGGCATTTAGCGGCTTGTTATCCTGTCTGCTGCCGCCCCCGCCCTTCCCCCTGGGCCCGCCAGGCCACCCGCCCAAAATAGAAAAAGAAAGGAAGTTATTTCCATAGTCAGGGGCAGCCCGGAAAAGCTCCCCTCCAGTGAGGGGGCGGGCGGGATTCCTGGAGCTTGAGACCAAATCAGAGCCAGGCCCGAGAGAGAGTGGCTCCCGGCCCTCGGCTGCCTTCTCTGTGTGTCATTTCCCTGATTCAGCAGAACACGTGTCCTGCGGTTGCCACGCTGCAGGCTGCCGAGGAGCTGTGGGGAGCTCCTGGCCAGGCCCCAGGCCGCCCTCAGGCCAGGACAGCAGGGCGGGAGGCTGGGGGTCAGAGAGGCCACGTGCCAGGGTCTCCTTCCGCTCCTCTCCGCCTCGCTGTTGGCCTCCGCCTTGGCCCAGGGGAGCGGTTCCCCGCGCCACTTGGAACAAGGACCCTTCCAATCCCACACCTCCATGTGCCTTTTCAGCAAGTTGTTCGAGACAGCCTCCCGAGGGGCTCCCACGCACCTGGGCAGGGAGACAGCAGCTTGTAGGAGACTGAGCCCCAGAGGGGACAGAGTCTCACCCAGGACCACGTGGCTGGCTTGTGGCTGTGCCAGAACTGGAGCCTAGATCCACTTACCCTCTAGGGATCCTGCTGTCCTCATGTCCCCCGACCCTAGCAAACCCACACTGGGGCGGGCTGGGCTGCCGGCAGCTCTGTGTCTGTTCACTCGGAGCACGCCTGGCACTCAGCAGCCAGGAGGAGCTCGCGTCACGCTAGGTGCTAGGGATAGAAGCGTGAAGGGCCATGACTGCCACATCCGTGTCAAAATCCACAACACGCAGTATGTGCGCCGGCAACACAGAGCTCTCTAGGCCCAGAGGCCTTGAAGGCGCTGAGTAGTGGAACATCCAGGGCAGCGGAGCCCAGGCCCAGAGGCTGGGGGTCAGCCGAAGCCTGGTTGAGAAGGGGAGCTAGCGTGCTGGGCCTTTGTGCCAGAGGCAGCGGAGGCCACGGGAGGCTCTGGAGCAGCAGTGCCAGTCTGAGCAGGATCTTGGTGTGATGGGCCAGGACACCTGTGTTTGGGCTGACTCTTCCCTCCTCCTCGTCACCTCTCACCCCGCAGCATCGACGTGCTGGGCTCCGCGCCCCCTTCCGGCCAGAGGCGCTATCGGAACTGGAACCCCCCACTGCTAGGCAACCTCCCCGAAGACTTTCTCCGCATCCTGCCCCAGCAGCTGGACAGCATACAGGTAACGAGGATTCCCCCGCCCCTGGCCTGTGCAGCAGCTCTGCTTGCCCACGCCGTTCATGCCAGCCAGTGTCACTCCCTGCTGTTTAAGCCCAGGCTGAGCTGTTTCTGTTGCCCTGGGTTTGTAGGGAAAGAACACTGAAGCAAAAGCCTCATTTCCTGTCTGGGCCTGGAGGTTTCCTCTTCCGCCCAGGAAGGTGACAGCCCTGGGGACACTCCCTGGCTGCGGCCATCACCCCAGGCTGGAGGGAGGTGGGCAGGGGCAGGGGGTGGGGAGCTGTCAACGGCAGAGGACCAGAGTACCTCCCTTCCCTCCCCTGGGAGAGGGCCAGGGTGCTTCTCCCCAGAGGCTGGCCCTCTGCAAGGGGTCTCCCCTGAGACAGCTTAGACAGGGAGAGCTTTGAGTTTGGGGACCCTGAGCAGTTCGCAGATCACTCTTCCGGACTATTCAGGTTTTGATGAAGGAAGGTGTGGGGGGGCGTCCAAGGTGGAGGAGGTGGGGAGTAGTTTTTAAGCCCTTGCTGCTTCCTCAGCAGAGAGGGCTCTGGCCTGTGAAGTTAGATAGGAGGTGCTGGCCGCAGGGTGCGGCCACAGCATCCTGGGAAGGACACGTGTACCCCCGGGTGCGCGTGGATATCTGTGCAGCGTGCGTCCTTGTGAGTAGGCGGTCCACATGCTCGCTCCCCTCCTCAGGCTACCTCCGGGGGCTCCAAGCCTGTGATCACAGAGGGAGGCCGGCCCCTCACGGCCGGGCCCGGACCCCGGGACCAGGAGAACCGCTGGAAGCAATACCTGGAGGACGAGAGGATCGCGCTCTTCCTGCAGAACGAGGAGTTCATGAAGGAGCTGCAGCGCAACCGCGACTTCCTCCTTGCCCTGGAGAGAGGTGGTGCCCCGGGTGGGGCGCTGCGGCCGCCGCTCCATGGCTAAGGAGGGGCTGATGCTGGCTTTAGCCTTGGAGCTCGGGGTGGCCTCTGTGCTGTTGAGTTATTCTGGTGGGAGCCCCAGAAGTCTGCCAACAGGGACCTGAGTCACCAGCCACCGCTTCCCTCCTCTGGAACTCAGAGAGAGAGAGGGGTGCCCTTCCCTTGCTCCCCTGCCTGTCTGCTCTGTGCCAGGCACTGGCTTCGGCACCATATGTCTGGAGCTCCAGGAATAGAGTGATTGGGTCCGTGGGTGCCTCCCTGAGCAGAGGACATTAGAGCAGGGGCTCTTGAATTTTTTGGGCGTTTGAGTTGTCCTTGGGCCCAGCACTCTACTGCCCCCAGCCTGGCTGCCTTCCCCCTTCAGGGTGGGAGTGTTTGATGGGGGTGCAGCGAGGGTCCTGTGGGAGAGAGGTGTGGGTGTGTGCGCGTGTGTGTGTCTGACTGTGTTTTGGGGGAGGGAGCACGGTGTGCAGGGAGAAGCCTGGCCTGAGACAGAGGAGGCCCAAGGCTGGTCCCAGCTCTGCATTAAAGGTGCTGGGGGTCTCGGGGTCTTTCCTTTTTTTTTTGCGGTACGCGGGCCTCTCACTGCTGTGGCCTCTCCCGTTGCGGAGCACAGGCTCCGGACGCGCAGGCTCAGCGGCCATGGCTCACGGGCCCAGCCGCTCCACGGCATGTGGGATCCTCCCGGACCGGGGCACGAACCCGTGTCCCCTGCATCAGCAGGCGGACTCTTAACCACTGCGCCACCAGGGAAGCCCAGGGTCTTTCCTTTTAAATGAAGGGCTGGACTGTCTGACTTCCCAGG
Organism: Aethalodelphis obliquidens; assembly: GCF_003676395.1. Lineage (NCBI taxonomy): Eukaryota > Metazoa > Chordata > Mammalia > Artiodactyla > Delphinidae > Aethalodelphis > Aethalodelphis obliquidens. The sequence goes on along the minus strand of NW_020838002.1, from coordinate 6,868,042 downwards.
GTCCTTCTCATTTTGACATTCTGACACTGCAGGTTGTCAGGGCAGTCGTTTCTGTATCTTTGAGAGTTCTGGTTCTTTGAGAGCCCGTAGGCGTCGTGTGTGCACATATTTCGTGTGTGCATGTGTGTGTGTGTGCTTCTGGGGGTTTGGCCTCTAACAACCTCCTGCATCTCAGCGCAGGCTGCCCCTGGGTGGGAGCTAACTTCCCCGACCAGAATGTGGTCCTTTTCCAGATCGATTGAAATACGAGTCCCAGAAATCTACATCCAGCAGCGTAGCTGTGGGAAATGACTTTGACTTTCCCGCTCCTGTCCCAGGTAACCTTGCCTTCCTAAGAGAGAGGCCTGGAGGGTGTAGGGGGCTCACACCCCAGCTGTGGTTTGCGTATTTGGAGTTTGGGGGTAGGCTGAGGAGACAGGCTGGTGGGGAGGTTTCTCCCTCTTCTCCATGCTCGCCGAGAGGGAGATGGCCCCTCCACTCAGCAGCCCGGGGTTCTTACCAACCCAGCGGCTGCTGCAACCCACACCCGGGATTGGCCAACGGACTGGCTGAACTCCTTGGAGGTGCCTGGAGCACGGGCAAGAAGGGGACACACCACACCACGTAACGTCCCACGGGGTGTCAGGCTTGGGGTGGCCAGGGACTCAGAGACTGGGTCACTGCCCGGGGGGAGCTTATGGTTTTACTGGGAACAAACACTGGAGATGCGTCCAAGAAACAGGCAGAATGACGCAGCAAGGCTGAAGACACGCTTGTTAATTACGGCAAAAACATGTCGGCGCGGAAGGGCAGGGTCAATCTGGGAAGAGTTCATTCATTCATTCATTCATTCAGTACCTGGGGAGTATCTGCCACAGGCCAGGCTCTGCCTTAGTGTTGGAGGAATAGAACTGGAAGCTTCACGTCCAAGGTGGTGAGAAGCAAGAATTGCCTCAGTGGCTGAAGGAGGGCCAGGGGTGGACAGCAGGCTGCTGGGCTGCACGGACGAGGGTCAGGCTGGAGCTGGGGACACCCTGAAGGTCCCGGTTCCATCCTCTACATCTGGACTCTGCCTGTGCGTGTGCACAGTGGCCCCTGGTGAGCCAGTGCCCACCACACACACACACACACAGGCTGCCCGCCTCAGAGGAAGAATCCGCAGCTCTTGCCCGAAACAGAGCTTACATCGCATGGTGGAATGGGGGAGGGGGGCAGAAGGATGGGGAGCTCAGCTGACCCCAGCTTGAAGAGGGAAAATCCTGTCGAACTGATTCATAAGCGACAGGCTGGGAGCTTAGGTCCCACCAGATACGCATCTGGGGGTTTAACAGCAGCCTCTTGTCCTTGATCCCAAATTAACCATAGACACCGGGACCGCTGAGGTGGATCAGGATGACTCACAGGGACTTAGCAGGCAAGGTGACTCGGGATTAGCGTGGGAGCTTAGAAGGGCAGAGCGGGACCCAAGTGGGAGCCGAGTGAATGGGGAGACTCGGCGCCCCACGTCAGGACGCAGGCAGGCTGGCCACGTGCTGGTGAATGTGTCACAGCCTGTCGGGGTGCAGGGGAAGCCCCAGTGCTTAGCATCTGGTAGCTTCCATGGTGTAAACACTCCCATCGTGGCTGATTTCAAGCTACCAAAGGGCCTTCACGGAATGCAGAGTGGTCAGAGGAACGGACAGTTGGGAGCCTGCGGGAGCTGGCCCTCCACACATACAGACCAGACCACCGACCCTTTTTACAGAAAAGGGGAGAGTGAGGCTTGGGTGGGGAAAGAAATGCTCCTTGAACCCCGGTGTCCTCCTTGCTATAAGCTCCCTCCTGGTTAGGGCAGAAGCCTGCTCTTTGCTCCCTTCCTCAAGTGGAAGGGTGGGGCTGAGCCCCTTTCCTGTGGGGACAGCCCTGACCCCCCTCCCCGGGCCTTGGGCAGCCACTGGCCCTCAGAGGTGTCTTCCCCCTTCCAGGAACCAGCGACAACAACCCCGCTGCATCTGAAGATGCCTTATTCAGGGACAAGTTGAAACACATGGGAAAATGTGAGTCCAGCGTACGCCCCCTCCCCGGCTCTTCTAAGACAGGCCTGTGGCCTCCTGGGAGGGAGGGAGCCACCCGGAATTTTAATGCAGCTGACTCTTGGTGAACCAAAGTGACATTTTAATCACGGGCTGGCTCCCTCAGCTTTCCTGCCGTACTTCCCTGTGCAACTGAGTCTGGATACAAATTAAGTTTTAAATCCTCTTGGGCCATCTGTCTGCAGAAAAATAATAATGTGCTGGACACCGCGCCCCCCTGCCCCCCGCCGTTTTAGAGTTCACATTCTCTGTGGCTTGAGGGGGCTTGGCCAGGCTGGGCCTGAGTGGGGAGGCCCAAGCTAAGTCCACGTTCTGTGGGTGGGCGGTCCACCGGCTCAGTGGCCCCTTCCCACAAAGTCCTGCCAGCCGGGTCCCGCCTTCCCCTCTACCCCACCCCCCAGACACACAACCATGCGTGAATGAGGCTGCCATCCTTTCAGGCTCCATTTCAGAGAAAATCTCGGATTAGTCATGGAAATCCCAGAACCAGTCCTGGAGGTGGAGAGGGGAGAAGGGGAGGTGGCAGGAAGAAAGCCAAGATGTGAAGCCGTCTGTCACAGCTGGGGAAGGAGGAATACCCGGATCTCAGCTGCTGGCTGCGGTCCCTGGCCAGGCTCTCGGTGGCCTGTGCTGCCTCTGCCGGCCGACCCAGGATGGCAGCCTCACTCCGCCAGGGCACCAGCCTGACCCCGGTCTGCGATTGCTGTCACCTCTTCCCTCCCCCACCAGCCTGCCCACCTGCCCCCGTCCTGGGGGGCAGCTACCTGCTGCTCTCGCTGCCGGCTCACAGGTCTCTCTGCCCCTAGCCACCCGGAGGAAGCTGTTTGAACTGGCCAGGGCCTTCTCGGAGAAGACCAAGATGAGGAAGTCAAAGAGGAAACACTTGTTGAAGCATCAGTCGTATCCTTTCCAGCCTGGCACTGGGTGGCAGCGGTGGGTGCTAAGGGTGCTGAAAACCCTGGGCTGGACTCCCTGAGGCTGCACCCTCCCCCGGAGTGGGACCGGGCCACGTGACTCTCCCCTCTCCCACCCTGGGCCCTGCTGCCAGCCTGGCGCTGCCCTATCTCTTTTTTTTTTTTTGCGGTACGCAGGCCTCTCACTGTTGTGGCCTCTCCCGCTGCGGAGCAGAGGCTCCGGATGCGGAGGCTCAGCGGCCATGGCTCACAGGCCCAGCCGCTCCGCGGCATGTGGGATCTTCCCGGACCAGGGCACGAACCTGTGTCCCCTGCATTGGCAGGCGGACTCTCAACCACTGCGCCACCAGGGAAGCCCTGACCTATCTCTTGACACCAGTGTTGACTCCCATCACCAGGCATGGGGAACAGGCCAGTGTAGGCCCCTGTAGGCTCAGAAGTTGTCCTACCACTTTTTAACTTTTTGTTTGGGGTAATCTGCGTCTTGAGAGAAAACTTCGTCCTTCCATGGAAATAAGCAAACCTTTTCCTAATTTCTTTTTTTTTAATATAAATTTATTTATTTTATTCGTTTTTGGCTGCGTTGTTGCATGCAGGTTTTTCTCTAGTTCTGGAGAGCGGGGGCCACTCTTCGTTGCGGTGCGCGGGCTTCTCACTGCGGTGGCTTCTCTCGTTGCAGAGCACAGGCTCTAGGCGCACAGGCTTCAGTAGTCGTGACTCGCGGGCTCCAGAGCGCAGGCTTAGCAGTTATGGCGCACGGGCTTAGTTGCCCCACGGCATGTGGGATCTTCCTGGACCAGGGCCCGAACCCGTGTCCCCTGCTTTGGCAGGCGGATTCTTAACCACTGCACCACCAGGGAAACCCCCCTAATTTCTTAAGTTGAATTGATCCACAGACCTTTCCACCTCCTCAATTCACGTGTTGGCCCTGCCTTCTCACTCTTAGTTCCTCCAGTAAAAATATGGTTTTCCACAATTTTACCCAGACTTCCATCCATGCTTGTCAAACAGGGCCCAGGATATTATTATAGAAGCTGAGCAGCCAAAGGAGAACAGGGAGAAAGTTCCTTCTCTGTCCCCAGAGATGGGAGCTGGGGGAGAGAGTCAGCGCCTGGCTGCTCAGATGACCCCAAGAAAAGGAGCCTGCAGGAGGTATTGGGGAGTTTGGGGGGATAAGGCTGGTGCGGTGAAGGCCTCCTGAGCTTGGGGCGGGGGTAGAAGTCCAGGGACAGGGAGTGCCCACCCATCCCTGGGACAGTTTTCCTGAATGGTCCGGCAGACTGGGGGCTGCGGCATCAACAGCCAATCTCCTGGACGACGTGGAGGGCCACACTTGTGGTGAGGCGGGGAGGGCAGGGAAGTCGGGGCTCTGAGTTGCCTGTGTTGGGTGGTCCTCCAAGAGGAGGGCCTGGGTGTTTCACAGGTGAACCCAGACTGTAAAGGAGGGGACACCGAACCTGGGGGACATATCAGGGTTGGTGGGCAGGCGACCCAAGGAAATGGGTCCCCCTCGTGACTTGGTCCATATCGCCTCTCCCTTCCACTCCTGAAAAGGGGCCCAGCCACATCTCCACCTAAATCTTTGCCTGGAGCACAAAGCACCGAGTGCTGTTTCTGGGGAATATTCTCTGGGGTGTGAGGGGACAGACAGGCCCACCCACATGGAAGGGCCTCCCCTTGAGAGCCACGCTCTGGGCAGTTTCAGTGTCTGGGGCCCAGAGGCCTTTCAGCGTTCATTCAGTCCCTCCCAAAGGCGTGTGGGCCAGCAGACACTGCCTCAGACCTTCCAAGGCCCACAGCTGAACCCTGATCCTCAGGCCTCAGAGCAGAGGAGCCCTTTGGTGGTCAGGAGACATCCAGAAACAAGGGCTAGAAGGGCCTTGGAGGTCATCTGGACAGTCCAACTTCCCCATCTCATTTTATAGATGAGGAAACTGAGGGAAGAACTTGTCCAAGGCCTCAGAGCTCATCGATAGAGACAGAGCAGCAGCCAGGGGTCCTAACCCCGCACCGTGCCCAGTTGCCCCTCACCAGACCCGCGCATCGCTCCCGGGGATCAGCGTGTGCCCCGGCAAACAAGGGTGGAGAGAGTTGGCTCAGCTGTCTTGCCCAGCCTGGGAGACGTGTCTGAGTGAGGCCCTGCAGGGTGGAGGGTGAGGTGCTTTCCTCTGCTTTTCAGACGAAGACTTCAGGGGAAGGCGACAGGAGGTGCCCAAGGTGGAGGAAGCACTAAGGGAAGGACAGTAAGAGGTAAGGTGCAGGACTGACCTGCCCCACACCCCAGAGGGCGGTCTTCCCCGTGGTCCAGAGGCATCAGGCTCAGGCAACTAGATGGCGCAGGTCCGGGGTTTTTTCCCTTGTTACGGCGGGGGGCGTGTGCATGGGGGAATTAGTGTCTTGCGTTATTTATTCATTTGACAGAAGATAATCACACCTATGCCAGATGCTAGGAACAGGAAGAGAAAAACCAGCTTTGACCTTGAATAGTTTACAACACAGTTGAGAAGAGAGTCCAGGATACACACAGCACACTAATTTAAGAAAAACTGAGATGGCCTCACCCGGCCACGTCCACACAGAACTCTGCCATTGCCTCGGGTTTTGGTGGTGGGGAAGATGAGGGAACGGCCCCTCTCAAGACAGCTCTGTTTCTGGCTGGAGCCATGGGCCTCCAGGCTGCTTTTCCTCCTCTATCCCAGTGCATCCCTGGGGAAGAAACAGGGAGTGTCAACACCTCCTCCAGGGCTCAGGGGAACCTGTCCCTCTTCCAGCCCCTCCCCCATCAGGAAGCTGCCTGCTCACCCTGCCCCCAGCCGCTGTCCTGGTCCCAGGGGTCAGCTATCTACAGGGCTTTTTTTTTTTTGCGGTACGCGGGCCTCTCACTGTCGTGGCCTCTCCCGTTGTGGAGCACAGGCTCCGGACGTGCAGGCTCAGCGGCCATGGCTCACGGGCCCAGCCGCTCCGCGGCACGTGGGATCTTCCCGGACTGGGGCACGAACCCATGTCCCCTGCATCCGCAGGCAGACTCTCAACCACTGCACCACCAGGGAAGCCCTACAGGGCTTTCTTGAGCTCACGGTGTGGCAGGTATGGCCCTGTTTCAGGCTATGGAGAAATACTTGCTACCCTCAGGGTAACTGCAGTGGAGGGGAGAAACCAGTGTGGGGAGGACACAGCCAGGAAGAGTACAGGCGCCCTCTCCCCTCAGCCTGGGCGGCTGGCCTTCACGTCACCTCTAGTTGACCCGCCACCCTCCACCAGGCCCTTCCAGACCTCTTCTGTTCTCTCAGGCTCTCCTCACCCATGTTGCTGCACCCAGGCTTCCCAGGTATCCGGAATGCTGAAATAAAGCCAGCCGAGGGGAGGACCCCCGCCTCCCGTGCAGTGTCGCTACCACTTCCTTCCCACTGGTCCCCCGGGAAACGTGCTGGCCCAAAGCCACCCTTATCAGGACCTTCCTCATAATTTCTTTCTTTCCTGAATCTTCCAGCTTTTCCCTTTCCTTCCTCAGGTCTACATCCTCCTCGTCCCATCTTAAAAACCAAGAGTCCTCAATATTTTCCATCATCACCCAGTTTGCAGAAACGTGCATCCTCCTTCACCCATTGCCAGCTGGCACCCCCACCCCCACCCCCAGACTGACTCAGGATCACCTGCCAGGTCCTGGGCCTTTTCCTGTTCTGCATCCTCTGGTGTTGTCTCTGCACGCCATGCCCGTCGTCTCCCCTGAAACTGCCCTCCCTTGGCTCCTGTGGCCCCAGGAATCCTGGATCCCCTTTCTCTCTGCCTTTGATTCTCTGTGCGCTTTTGGGCTCCCCTGGCTCCTTCCACTCCCTCAATCCCAGCTCTCCCCGTAGCTCTGGGCTTGACCCTCTTCAAAGTCTCCTTACTCCCTCTCCCTAGCGGTGCCGCCAGCCTCTCTTACGGCATCAGCAATACTTCTGTGCAGTTGGTTCCCAAATCCGAATCTCCCTCTTAGTTCTCCAAATCCACTCCACGGCCCCAGCTGTGCCCACGATGGTCTTTCTAGCCCTGGCTGTCAACTCACTGAAAGCTAGACAGTCCCACTTCCGATTTCCCCAGTTCATTTCTCTTCTTATTCCTCGCATCACTGCCCTGGCAGACTCTCATCGCCTGGCTAACAGCTGCTGGTCTCTTCACTGCCCCTGCTCTGTTTACCCATCACCAGGACACCACTACAGTTCCATTTCTCCCTTGCTCTCTGAACGGGTCTTCCAAGCGAAGGCTCCTCAGCTTGGTGTGGGGGTCCCACCAAATTCTGATCCCATTTTACTTTTCTGCCCCTACAGGTGCCCTTGGTGTAGCTCAGCTGGGCTACCGCTGTATCACAGAACAGGCCAGGCACCCAGGCACACCTCTCAGACAGCTGCTTCACCCCACCCGCCCCACTCCATCTCTAGCTGCCAGAGTCCCTGCTGTTTTGCAAGTTGGAATGTTTCTAGGAGCTTGGATTGGTGGGTGTGACCGCAGGCAGAGTTCCAAGGCTGACATAGAGTCCCTGGGGGAAGGAGAAGCCTCCTGTCTTTAGAAGCTTCTGCCCAGAACCATCTCTCCAGGAACCGGTGGTGAGGAAAGACCCCTGGGCTCCACTGAAAAAGACTTCTCCCATCCCTTTTTCCTGCCAGATGTAGCAGTTTCTCCTCGCCGGAGACCATCTGACCCGGTAGAGGCAGCCACAGAGCAAACCGGCCCTCCGCTGAAGAGCCCAGCTGCAGCCGGACTGATGGTGCTTGAGTTCTGAGGCCCAGTGGTTCTCCAGCCACAGTCCAGCCCAGCCACTGCCACTGCCACTTCCCAAGGGACTTAGAACTTCCGAGTTGCATGCTGTGATTGGAGGAAGGGCCTGAGGGTGGAGGCGGCAGCCAACCACAGTCCCTTTCGTAGCCAGGCTGTTCTGTGGGGAACGAGTGGAAATGTAGGATCTAACCCCTCTTCTTAAAAAAAAAAAAAAAAACACCCAGAAAACTGGCAAAGGTTGGAGTACCCAGAAGGGGAGGATGATCCTACCAGAGGCTCGTTGGCCTGAAGGTGGAGCCCCTGCCCCCCTCTTGTCCTGGTCTCTCCTGTCGGGCCACAGACACTGCCTGATCCCATACCCCCATCCGCAGCTCCCTTCTGGGCACCTAGGGTCCTTTATTCCCATGGCCTTCTGCATCTCAGTCTTTCCCCAGGGGTGCTGGTCCTTGGCACTCCCCTGCACGGAGCTCTGGGTGAGAAAGCCCTGGGCAGTCACTCGGGCCCGCTCTGAGGAGTGATGGGCCACTGCAGAGAGGTATCTGCTGAGTACCCTGCCTGGGCCCCTCGGGCTGCCTCTGTTAGGGGCTGGCAAGGGCCCCCAGCAGGGATGGGGAGGCTGGCCACCCCGGAGCTGGCGGATTCTAGCTAGGCAGGGGTAGTGTTTACTCTGACAGAAGACAAAAGTCAGTCCTGGATGGGATCCTGTAGTCCCACAACAGTGGGGGCTCCAGGGGCTCTGACTCCCCAGTTGGACTAGAAGTTCTGCTGTCATTAAGGGTGGGCAGCGGCCAGTTCTTTAGTAACCCTGAGAAGGTGCAGGACTGAGGGGCAAGAAGGAGAGGCTGCCAGCCGGGCCAGAGCCTCTGGGGCAGAAGGGCTTGCTGGGTGCCCCTTGCCAAGAGTGAGAAGGCAAATGGCCAGGAGGAAAACAAGGGTCCTACGAACCTGACCCGGCACCAACCACTGCCAACGGGAGGGAGGGAGGGAGGGAGGGAGGGGCAGCCGGGCTTCCGTGGCCCGGCTGGAGGCGGGAAGGCGCCGACCTCGGGAGAACCGGGGAGCCGGGCAGGCACGGGGCTAGGGCCCGAGCGGGGAGCCAGCCCAGCGGCACGGCGGTGGGGCGTTGGGGGCGGGCGCCAAGCCTGGCGGGGCTTGGAGGCCGTAAGCCACCTCGAGATAGTGAGGGCGTGGCGGGCTCCCCGCGGTGCCGGAGGGGGACCCTGGCCCGGCTCAGCCTCCCGAGCGAGTGCGGAAGTGCTGCCGCCCTCCAATCCCCACCGCCCCCCAAGGGCTCCTGATGACCGGGCACAGAAGAGGGGGAGCGCCAGTCGCCCCCCACCCCCAACCCCCGTCCGTGTGTGTGGCTTTGTCAGTTTTTTTGTTTTTGTTTTTTCTCCTGCGTGTGGGTTTTATCTTGGAGCAGTTTCATAGGAATTCGTGTAATAAAGACTTGGTGTTCTCTTGGTGCTCTGACGTGGCGGCGCGTGGGCTGACCCTCCTCTTCGCCTCCCCCTGCCCCCGGCACCCCGCGCCCGTGGGCCGCCTGCCTGGCCCACCCGCAGTGCCCGCGGGGCCCCGGGGCTAGGCATCCCCGCAGCGCCCCTCAGGTGGCCCCTGTGCCGCACCGCAGCCTCGCCCACCTGCTGGCGCTGCCCGCCTTCCTGTTTGCCTGGGAAAGTAAGTAAACCGCTTGCTGGCAGGCCAGGGAAACACCAGTCTGTTGCGAGCGCTCCAGCCGGTCACCTTCCTAAATAAACAGAAAGCTGCCAGAATAACGTCTCGCCTGGAGCTGCGGGGATGTGTAGGGTCAGGCTTCAGAGGGCCCGCAGACGTCTTCCAGTTCAAACCCCTCTCGCTTTCCCTACTCCCAGGCTTCGGTGAACTACCTCCCGCGCCAGGGAGCTCACTGCCAGAGGAGGAGGCTGGTGCCCTTTTCAGACAGGGCGGTTTTCAAGGTTAAAAAGTTCTTCCTGGTGTTGAGCTGTGGGCCTCCTTGTGGCTTCAACCCACACAACTTATTTCTGGGCTCCGAGTCACCCAGGCCAAGTCACTGCTTTTCCTCTGATGCCATGATTTTTTGTTTGTTTTTAATATTTATTTGTTTTTTATCATTTACTTGGCTGCACCGGGTCTTAGTCACGGCACGCGGGATCTTCGTGGTGGCATGAGGGATCTTTAGTTGCGGCATGTGAACTCTTAGTTGCAGCACGTGGGATCTAGTTCCCTGACCAGGGATCGAAGCTGGGCCCCTTGCATTGGGAGCATGGAGTCTTAGCCACTGGACCGCCAGGGAAGTCCCCCCGTCCCCATGCCATGTTTGAGTTCAGTGGCCTTTCTCCTGGATAAACAATGCAGGTTCTTCCTGCCTCCCCCACAAAAATGTTCTGCCCCCACCCTGCCCTGCCCCTAGCCCAGGTAGACCCAGGTGGGCTTGTAAATTGACGTACCTGGACAGCTGGCGATGCTCCAGACCTGGTGTCTGGACCTCAGCAACCCAAGATTATCCTCTCATCCCTGCTCTGTGCATTCTTTACTGATAGCTGTTGATCAGTGTAAATCCCCCCGCCGCCAGCATAGCACCAGTACCCGGGACCTTGTTAGAAATGCCAATTCTCAACCCCACCCCAAGCTGAGTCAGAAACTCTGGGGGTGCAGCCCAGCAGTCTGTGCTTCTGATATGCACTAACGTTTGGGAGCCATGGTGTTAGGTCGGTACCTAGTACTGGCTGCAGAGTAGAATTACCAGAGTAGTTTAAAAACTCTTGATGCTCAGTACCCTACACCAAGTACATCAGCAGTTATAGGTTGGTTTCTTTGAAAGCGCCTCAGGTAATTCAAGTTCACACTCAAGTTTGCGGACCAGCACGCTAAGCAGTCTGTTAGGTGTTTCATATTAGCCCAGTTAATCTTGCCCAATAGTGGCCACTTTACAGATGATGCAATGACAATTCAGAAAGGTTAAGTAACTTACCTAAGAGCTAGCAAGGTACGAAGTAAGAAAAGGGGCCAGGGCTGCCTGACTTCAAAACCTGTACTCCGCCCTCCATCCAGACCTCCTGAATCCGAACTTGGGGTGTATTTGAACAAGGCTTCCAGATGATTCTGATACGTTTGAGAACCACAGTTCTACTACCTTGCTACTCAAAGTCTGGCCTGCAGACCAGCAGCATCTCTATCATCCGGGAGCTTGTTAGAAACAGAATTCCCAGCTCTGCTCCAGACCTACTGAACCAGAATGTGCATTTTAAAAAACTCCTCGGTTGTCTTCTGTGCACAGTAAGGCTTGAGAAACACTGGTTCTCAAACTTGCTGCCCACTGGGATCATCTCTGTTGTTTGGTCCCATTCCCAGAGATTCTGGTTTCATTGATTCGGGATTGAGCCTGGGAATCAGATCGTACAAGCTCCTGGGTGATTCTAAGGTGCGGCAAAGTTTGCGCACACTCACTATTACGCCTATTAGTGTAGATGAGGCTGAAGGTGATTGGAGCCAGAGAGGGGGCTGTAGGGAAAGAAGGCAAAGAAAGCTTACCAGGTCCAACAGGAGTGCAGAAGAGGAAGCCCCTGCTCCATGATGAGTCCCTCCCAGTCGAACAGTGTGTAGAGGACCCAGGGAGGAGTCGGGCTGGGTCAGGTGACTGCCTCAGCCACCCAGCCTCACACCATGCTCATCTGCAAGTCCTGGGCTCTTGGTATCCACAACGTGATACTTGTAGATTCATCTTCTGCAAAAATGCTGAGCTGGGCTATCTATCTGGAGTCTGGTCCAGCCAATGCCCCTCCCCCTTTGTATGCTTTGGTGTCCTCAGGGCTCAGTCCCAGCTTGCGAGGAGCTCATGGGGCTGGGGAATGCTGTGCCCGGAAGAACTGGCCTGGTTATTACCATGCTGGGGTCTCAACCCTCCCTCTGTTCTCCTGAAGCAACTGGTAAGGGGTTGAGGTTGGAGGAAACACAGGAGAACTTGGTTTGAAGCAGGCAGGTAAGGTGTGGGACGATGATGCTGAGAGCTGCTTATCAGTGCTTACTGTATGTCAGTCATTTTTCTGGGGTGCTTTACAAACATTGTTTTATCCCACAACTATTATATGAAATCAGTATTTATACTCCCATTTCCCAGATCGGGAAACTGAGGCCCAGAGATGTTAAGGTCCTTACTCGGTATCACCGTCAGTAAGTGGTAGTGCCTGAATTTGAACCCAGGCAGCTGAACTCCAGAGCTGGTGCCTAAACACTAAGCTATATATTGGGGTGGCGGGAACAGGTGATAAGACTTAGAACCCCTGCATAAATGCAATTTGTAGAGCACGGAAAGGTCCACCTGCTTAAAAACATCTTCAACAGCACGCCCGGAAGTCACCTATTAGCATTCTTTATCTGATTTTTAAAACAATCTTACCATTTCCATTAAATGGCAAATATGCTGCTGAGAGCCACACATGAACCTCTTTTGCCCATTATCACAGCATAGATTAATATTCATTGGATTAATTGGCTAGACCAGCTGGAGAAAGATTTGGAAGTTTCTGGAGTTGATGGTGGGGTGAGGGGGTGGGTTGGGGTGTTGAAGGGGGCTGTGTAGATCTACTGCCACCTGGTGGTGATCTCTCAGAAGCGGCAGTTGCTGGTCACCGAGGGGCCCAAACACCATGTTCCCAGAAGGAAGACCCGAGCACCTGTGTGGCCTGAAGCCAGACGAGGAAGTTTACTCTGTTCACATGGTCTTCTGTTTGGTAAAATTTGCAAAGCAAGGATATCTTTGTACCATTTTCTTAAAAGGGCCACTGAGATTACATAAGCTTCGGGCCCCACAAAACCAGCATCTACCTGGCCTGTCATTTCTATAAAGAGTCACAGTCCTTTATCAGGCCAGGAGGATTATTCCAGGGACTCTGCAGGGAGGAGTTGTGAAGCTCAGTACAAACTCAGCACGAGCCTGTCTTGCTCTGACCTTGCCATTCAGAGCGTGGTCTGTGGATACGGTAACCAACTGTTCTGGTTTTCCAGGACTGAGTGGTTTCCTCGGATGTGGAAGTTTCAATGCTAAAACCAGGAAAGTCCGTGGCAGACTTGGGTGAGTCGATTACTGTATCTGCAGACCAGCAGTATTGGCGTCAGCCTGGAAGTTTTTTTGGAAATGCAGTTTCAGGCCTCACCCCAGAACTCCTGGGTCAGAATCTGCATTTTCCAAGAACCCCATGACCTTCAGGTACACATTAAAGATGGCGGGCTCTGCCTCCCCCAAGAAAAGAGGGGCCTACCCCAGCCCCGAAATGTGTGCCTGCAAGGGTCTCATCTTCTGCTGGGAAAACTCCACAGCGTGGTTCCCACTGGACTTTAATTCTGATAACTGAAAGGCCAGACCTAGCTGGCTCCTGTTTCCACGGTGATACAGACCACCCAGGGCAGGTAGGCACAAAGTGCTTCTCTCTCCTCTGCCTGAACTGGATTCTCCTTGGGGGCAAGGCTGCTGTTTGCTGAAGAAATGAATGGGCAGCCATGTGAAAATGCCTTGAGGGAATTCCCTGGTTGTCCAGTGGATAGGTCTCCACATTTTCGCTGCTGAGGGCCTGCGTTCAATCCCTGAAAAAAGAAAGAAAGAAAGAAAGGGAAGGAAGGAAGAAAGAAAGAAAGAAAATGCCTTGAAAATTGTTAGATGAGATTTAATTGTAAGTGTGATTGAATACATTGTGATCTGTTGCTCTTGGGCATGGAATGGTCAGAAATTGTTATTCCTATTTATTGAGCAATTACTATACACCAGGCACAGTTTTGAGCACTCTACAAGTATTAACCCACTGGTAATAACTACACTGGTTAACCCACTGGTTAACTATAGGTGTTAACAAGGCTATGTGGTGGGTGCTATGATGATGCGCATTTCACAGAAGACAAGCTGAGGCTCAGAGGTTTATAAAAGGGATCTATCCTATCAGTGAGGCACAGAGGACAGCCAGGACGGGAAGTGACCAGGGGCCTGACAGGCTGGAGGATTGCTTCCATTCAACCACAGCTTTCTCCCTATGGGTGTATCCAGGGAAGGCCTCCAGGAAGGAGGGCAGCAAAGGAGGGCTGAGGTCACTGCATCCTCATTTGCTCTAACTTGGTTTTATTTCTCTGTGCTGTTCAACTGGAAAATTCTTTCTATGAGCCAGCTCTGGGCCAAGCACCAGGCTGGGCGTGGGGAGGCAGAGATAAGAGTCCTGGTTGCTGCCTCAAAGAGGCCCAGCTAGACAGACTCAGACAAGCAGACAGTTACAACGCCAGGCCCGCAAAGTGAGAGAGAGAAGGTGAGGGAGCAAGCAGGTCCCCGGGGCACATCCATGCGGTCTGGCTGAGTGTGTGCTGGGGCTGAAGCGCCTTCCCGCCTGACTGTTGAAAGGAAGTGGAGGTGTGGGCCTCCAAGGAGGGAGGGTCTGGGCCAGGAGACAAACAGCATGGAGGTGAGAGGGGGCACTCCTGCCTCTTCCTTGAAGACCCCCCCTCCCTGCCCTTCCTCTTCCTGGGCCCTGTCCTGTGGATTGAATATATATTACTGCTTTCCTCCCCTTTTAAAGCAACGTCTAACTGCTCTCTGGTCCTGGCTCTCTGCAGTATTCATGATTTCATCAGCATGCTGGGGGGTTCACTTGCCAAAGCTCTTCTGCTATTGGAGATGCGCTTGATCTTTTTGTCAGACAAACTCCTGGGCGCTAATTACAAAGATGTGGGCAGACTGTAGGGAAGCCGCAAGGGATGGCCTAGACCCTACGGGTGGTACAGAGGGGCACAGTTGGCCGTCTCTAGGCCTGAAGAGAAGGGAGGAGACTGGAACCTGGGGAGAGAGCTGGGTGTGAAGAGGCCGCCCTGCGGATCTAAGACTTTACGGTCCTGGATTGTATAGGGAGGAGGGGTGGGAATGACTTCTGTCTCCTCTTTCTTCCCAGTCCCTGGCCGATGCCTCCCATTGGTGAAACAGAGGGCAAGGGGCTGGAGGATGCAGTCCTAGAAGTCAGCCTCCGGGGGCGGAAGCAGAGCTGGGTGAAGAAGGGCACAGAGTGGGTGTGGCTCTGGGCAGGCAAATGGAAGCTATTCAGTGCCGGTCCTTGTTGATCAGTGTTGTGGGCTGAATGGTGTCCCTCCAAAATTCATACACTGAGGTCCTAACCCCCAGTACCTCAGGATGTGGCTGTGTTTGGAGATAGCATCTTTAAAGAGGTATTTAAGTAAAAATGAGGTCATTAGTTTGGGCCTGAATCCAATATGACTGGAGTCATAAGAAGAGGACATGGACACACACAGAGAGGGAAGACCGTGTGAAGACACAGGGAGAAGACAGCCATCTACAAACCGGGGAGAGAGGCCTCTGAAGAAATAGCCCTGCCAACACGTTGATCTCTGTCTGACTTCCAGTCTCCAGAACTGTGAGACAATAGATTTCTGTTGTTTAAGCCATTCAGTCTGTGGTATTTTGTTATGGCAGCCCTAGCTACCCAATAGTCAATAAGCTATTCAGCACATAACTTATCAATTATGCATTTGCCTCTCTGTCTCCCCCTCTGGACAGCCAGCTTCTCCAGGACTCCGCACAGGGTCAGGTGGGCGCCAAAATGTTTGTGGGATGAATGGATCATTTAACAAGAAAATCAAACATTAAGGCGATCTATGGAATATCATCAAAATGTTGCAGTCTCAGGGGGCAATCAGTGGATGACAGGACACAACAGCAGAAGTGATGCTGTAACAGCCACTAGACTTGCCTGTTACAAGCACTTACTATGTATAAGCACCGTGATGCGTGCTTTACACGAATGATCGCTTTTACTCTGGCAATGAGCGGACACCGCCAAATGTTACATGGGGAAAGAGAGGCTTGAAAAGTTATGTAAGTGCCCAAGATGACAGGATTAATGGGCACATCTACAGTGTGATGCAGCGGGACAAAATGGGGCCAAGCGGTATTGTGGAAGGAATATGACCTTCTGGAGAGATTACAAGCTCTATTCCTTTATCTGTAAGATTATCAGGACATGATCTATGGCCTCAGGTAGTTGAACTATTGAAGGAGATAATCCAGGTCCCTGGTGTGGTGCATGGCATGAGTGCATCAGCTTCTTGCAGCTTTGAGAGGCCCGGGTGAGAAGACAGAAAACCTCTACTGTCCATTCTGCCCGCCCCCAGCTCCCTCCTACGTGATGAATGAATGCTCCCTGGGATGCAACTTCCTGTTGCAGGTTCAGAGGGTTCCCAATGCATCTTTGCTCCCACATCTCCATGGTTCCTTACACTACCCACCAACATTCCGTTCTCAGTCACAGAAGCATGAAATAGGATGCTGGAGGGGAAACTTGAAAGGCTCAGAAGAGGAAGGGACTTCCCCAAGAAGATCTAGAGAGAAAACTGCCACCTTGCAATTCCTCCCCCATCGAGCGTTTGGGTCTTTGGCTCCCCTCCCTGAACTTGCAATAAGCCCTTCTAATTCTTTAGCAGCGGTAACTGGGTAACAGCAGTGGCCTACGGGGCAGTCCCGAGTATGAGAAGGGAAGTGTGTCTGTGGTCTGGCCTGGCAGCTAGTTCTTACTTGGATGGAATTAGAAACTTGTTTTGAAGCCTGGGAAGACTATATTTAGCTGCGAGTATGTTTGCTCTCCCTAGAGCAAAGTCTTGTAGACCTGCCTAGGACTCCATGCTTGGCCCAGCGGCCAGAGCTGTGCTCTCTCTTCCCTGCTCCAGAGGGTCCTGAGGCAGCAGTGAAACCCACCTCTCAGCCCTCGGCCTCAGATCACCCTGTCCCCTGCCCCTGGCACCAGTTTTGCCTGAGTTCTCAGCCCATCAGTCTCCAGCCGGAGGCATGGCTAAGGAGGCATTGTGGGGTCCTAGAAAGTGCCTAGGTGGGGCTGGAAGCCTGGCTCTGTCAGTTACCTATCAGACAAGTTACTTAACTCCCTGTGGCCTCACATTCTCATTTATGATGGGGATAACAACAGCCAGTTGTGGGTAGGTGTGTGGATTCGGTGAGAGAACACAAGCAAGTATTAACTGCTCATCAGACATCCCCCTCCACCTCACCAGCCTCCCAGAGAGCAGGGAGGACTCTGGGATGACTTGTCACTTTCTTGATGACAAAGATAATGGGCTCCCCGGAGATATTGTGTGTGTATGTGATTCAGAACATTTCACTGGCTTAAAAAGTTCAAAAATGAATACAAACTCTTCACAGGTCAAACTCTGAAGAATACATAAAGAAAAAAAATTCTCCCTTCCCCTCCTGCAATCTCACTGGAGATAATCAATGTTCACAGCCATAGGTGCCTTTCCACATAGTTTCTATCCTCATACAAACACGTCTAAAAGATTTCTTTTTTCTTTTGATTAAAGACCTTCTCTGCAATTTCCTTTTTCATTTAACAGTAAGTCGTGGGCATTCATCTAGGTCAATACGTATGGATCTAGCTCGTTCATTTCAATAGCTGCATAGGACTCCATAGATTATATGAAGCATAATTTTCCAGCCATCTCCCATTCGATGGTTGGGAGGGTGCATTACAAACAATGCTGCAATGACGATCTCTGCACAAATATCCTCGTGAAATTGTGTTTTAATTTCTATGGGGTACTTTACCCAAAGTATGACTGTTGGGACAAAAGGTTATGCTGAGAGGATACTTCCCCAGATTTTTGAGTTTCCTTCTCGGAGTTTGTTTGTTCCGGACACTTTCACTTTTCAAGCTCTAAGGAACAGCTAGCTAGCGACGCCTCCCGGGGAGAAAACCCTAGCTGCCCGCAGCATCCCTATTAGAGCGCATGCAGGTGGCGCTCCAGGGCCAAAGGGTTTAGTGGGGAGCGCTAAACAGTAGGAGACGGAGGACGGAGGCTTGGGCTCTAGGGTGACCCTGGGCGGGTGACGTTCCTCCCCGGGCCTCGGTTTCCTTCCGCGCAGTCTTTGAGTCCAACCAAAATTAGGTGCAGCCCGTACCTAGAGCTGGTGACCTCTTATCTCTGCCTTACGAATTCCTAGACTAGTTGGCTCTCCCAGGACCTAGGCTGCGCCTCCCTCCTCCCTCCCCATCATCTTCCCTCCGCACGGCCCGGTCTTCTTGGGCGGAGTTGGCTCAATAAGGCCAGGGAGGGTAAAGCAACCACCACAATTAACCCCTCCCCTGGATCGGTCATTTATTGCTTCTGCCGGGCTTTGGCTCGCTCCCTCCCTGGCGGCTCGGCTATCGAGTGCTCCTGTCTGAACCTGGCGTGTAGCCGATGGCGTGCCGATGCGGCCATCCTTTGCTTCTGCCTGGCTCCGCCCTCCCGTTGGGGCCCGGGCGGTAGCCCAGAGATCCGCGGCTCGGCCCGCGACTTACAGTCACTTTGCCTGCTGCGGGCGCTTCCGGTTCCGGTACGAGGAACCACACGGGATCCGAGGCGGCGGGCATGGCGGGGAGCCGCCTGGAAACCGTGGGGAGCATTTTCTCGCGGTGCGTGCTCGGAGCCGGGGTGGGCCGAGGGCGCCTCCGCTTTTTACGCCCTTTCTTGGGTGGGTCTGAGTCCGGCCAGGCCTCTCTTGTGCTCTCTCCCGTTTCTGAAGAATTGTGCTTGACTACGTCACCCCTTGAATTTCTTAGCTCTCACGTTCAAGATCGCACCTGTCCGCTCCCCGAGTGGAGGTCTCTAGGAAGAGGAAGGGAGGAAGGGGCTGATGGGCCTGGCGGGACCGTCTTTGCATTTTCCTTGACGGGACGGGGATGGGGCGAGGTGGGTGGGACGCACATAAGAAGGTGGAAGATTAACTCCCGAGCACTGTTAGGTTGGTTTGGAATATGGAAACATCTTACCTGTAGGTAGGGGACTTCCTGCTCTGCCCTCCTTCCGGGTGTCTTCCGGACTCTGTGACCCCCGCCGGTGTCCCGGGCTGCGGCTACACTGATTCACTGACTGACCTTGGTTTTAAATTAATTAATTAATTTTTGGCTGCAGTGGGTCTTCTTGCTGTGCGCTGGATTTTTTCTAGTTGCGGCGAGCAGAGGCTACTCTTCGTTGTGGTGCGCGGGCTTCTCATTGCGGCGGCTTCTCTTGTTGCGGAGCATGGGCTCTAGGCGCCCGGGCTTCAGTAGTGTGGCACGTGGGCTCAGTAGTTGTGGCTCGCAGGCTCAGTAGTTGTGGCATACGGGCTTAGTTGCTCCGTGCATGTGGGATCTTCCGGGACCAGGGCTCGAACCCGTGTCCCCTGCATTGGTAGGCGTATTCTTAACCACTGTGCCACCAGGGAAGTCCTCTGACCTTCGTTCTTTACCCTTCCTTCAGGACGCGGGACCTGATGCGGGCTGGTGTGTTGAAGGAGAAGCCCCTCTGGTTTGACATATATAATGCCTTCCCGCCACTGAGGGAGCCGGTCTTCCGAAGGCCCCACTTGCGATACGGCAAAGCGAAAGCTCACATCCAGGACATCTTCTACCACGAGGATCGGATTAGAGCGTGAGTGCCGGGCCCGTATGGTGGACAGGAGGCTGCAGAACTTTAGAAGGAAAGGTTTAGCCAGCAGTCTGACAACTTAAATAGGAATTGAGTCTGGGCTTGCTCTGTGGAGCCGGTCTTGTCTATCTAGCCGGATTAGGGAATCAGAGGCCCTCACCCATGTGAGAGAAGCAGAAGTTCAGAGAAGTAGAATCTGGAGCCCAACAACTGACTGATCATTGCAATGATAGCTACCTGTTTCTGCACATCTGTTTGGTGGCTGGCACCGTGTTAAGCCCTTAACCAGCGTTATCTCATTTAGGTCTTACTTCAACCCTGCAGGGTTGGTCGGTATCCTTGTCTCCATTTTAGTCATGAGAACAATGAGGCTCAAGGTCAGCTTACTGGGAATTCACTGACAAAGCCCTTTCCCTCGAATACGGATGTCAGTTTTTAGTATCCAGAGTGTGTACAGTTTCTTTTGTCTTTAAATGTTAAGATCAGAGATTGTGCCTAATTGAAATTAATACATATACCTTATTCTTATCCCTATTTCTGGATGTAAGAAAACAATTTATAAAGTCATTTTCTCTATTGAGGTCCAGGCACCTTTCACTTGACGAATCTTTTTTTTTTTCTCCCACGACACTCCTTTGAGGTAGGAGAACAAGTATGTTCTGGCTCTGCTTGTAAATTTTCAGAGATCTTTGGGGCATTAAATACTTCTTCAGTAGTTTCCTGCTCAGGTCCATTGCATGCTCTCGGTCAGGATGCTTTCAAGGTCATTTACATATTAAAATCATTTGTGCTTCTACTGTGTGCGTAGCAGTGGAACTGGGTGATGGTCACTGGAGAATGTGGAATATTTTACTGCTTCCTCTTTTATTGCCGTTAAGGCCAAAATAATAACACCTTATACTTAAATCGTTTTTTGAACCTTTATCTTTTTGGCCTTTTTTTTTTTTTTTTGGTGTTTTTGATATTTTTAAGAACTTAAAACAACAAAATAAATTTCAGGTTTATCAAAACCTAAATGTAATAAGTGAAGTCCTAAAAGTTCTAGAAGAAACTATGGGGTAATTTAAAAAATAATCTCTGTGATAAAAGCCTACCTAAGCATGATAAAAAAACCCAGAAGCCATAGATGAAAATATTAAAATTTCTGCACACAAAAACTACCATAAGCAAAATCAAAAGTCAGGTGACATACTGGGAAAAAATTTTGCAACATGGTATGACAGAGGGCTAATTCCTGTTTATATTGCTATAAAGTTTGCTTATGAGTCAAGAGAAAGACCAAGCGGAAAAGTAGGCAAAGAACGTGGACAGGTCACAGAAAAGGAAATTCATTTGCTTTTAAACATGAAAAGATGTTCAACCTGTTTCGTAAGAAAAGCAAAACTACAATGAATTATAATATTTCACCTGTCAGATGGACAAAGGTCAAAACGTCAGGAGGTACAATTAGGTGCGGGTGTATAGAAATAGGCGGTCTCCTGCCTTCCCGGTGTGGGTATAATTTGGCACAGCCCCTTTGGCAAGCATTCTGGCAGTTTGCAAGGCCAAATTACAAAGGCACATACCTTGACCCAGCAATACCATTTTTATGAAATTATTCCACAGGCTTATTTGCACGGTACACTAAGAAATATAGATAAAGGTAATCATTGCAACACTGTCTAAAGTAGCAAAGGACTAGAAACAATCTACGTGCCCTGATTTGAAATGATCTCTGAGAAATATTAAGTAAAAAGGAAAGATGTGTTTACTATCCTTGGGGTTAAACAGCGTGGCTGGGGACAGGGAATGATAGATGCATGTATGGTTGTATAGTGGTAGAACATTCCTGGGTGGATACACAAGAAACGGGTTAGCGCGTTGCTTAAGGGGAGGGGAACTGGGAGTTTAGGGTGCAGAGGTGAGGAGGAGTGTTACTTTTCACTGGATACCTTTCTGTAACATTTGATGTATTTACCATGTGCCTGCATTGCTTATTTAAAACGAACAAAAAAGGTCTGTAGGTCATGTTGTACTCGCTTCCTCAGGGCCCAGCAGTTATTCTTTCCTCCATTCTTGGCCATGATCTATAACTGGAGATTTATATTGTATTGTTTTGTACTTTCTAGGAAATTTTATTCAACCTATGGATCTGGTCCAAAAGCTTTTGATCTGTTCAATCCAAACTTCAAGTCTACCTGTCAACGGTAAGCCATTCCATAAGTCTTTGGTTACCTTTCTTTTTTTAGGATTTAGTTGTCAATTTGAGGGGTTTTGTTGCATTCCACTTGAGGAAAGAGATGTTCCTATAGGAAGATCTCTTTTTTTTTTAATTAACTCTTTTTTTAAACCATAGGTCCTTGTTGGTTATCTGTTTTAAGTAGAGCAGTGTGTACATGTCAATCCCAAACTCCCTAGGAAGTTCTCTTAAGGGAATACTCAGGACTGTGTAATAGCATGTCTTGACAACTCTCAATATACAGACCGAAGATGTGACTGCTTGGAATTCTAGGTTTGTGGAGAAGTACATTGAGCTACAGAAACTTGGAGAAACAGATGAAGAGAAGTTATTTGTGGAAGCAGGGAAGGCTTTATTGGCAGAAGGTGTCATCTTAAGACGAGTAGGAGAGGCAAGGACCGTGAGTATTTTGTTCGCAAAACTATTACTAGGATTGGTTGTCTGTTTGTCAGAGGTTAAAGGAAGGCTTGGTTTTCTTTCCCCAACCGTGGCTCCAGGTCAAATACCGTTAGATTGAATAGACTAGATTTTTGTGGTAAGGACCCCGGCTTGGAACAAGTGAGTTGTCACGAGGGCTTTTAAAATTGTGGTTCTGTAGAGACTTTTATCGTGTTTATTATTTGTTGTAATCAAATTTGACCTGAGATATTAATGTTAGATTTTTGGGTCAGTGATAGAATGTGCTAGTCATATAGCTTCAGCTGATTGAGTGAAAGTCATAACATCTGTGTGACGTACTTATATCTGGTCTTTTAAGCAACAGGATGGTAGTCACATTTCCTGGAAATCTGAACCCATGGGTGTCGAGCCCCAGACTGCGTTGGAGGAGAACCAGTCTCTGAAAGAAGATCCACAGGCCCAGCATTTGGGGGCACCTGGAGAGCAGTCGACAGGCCTCCCACCTCCCTGAAGAACTTGTATGCTGTGTATACTGACATCCAAACTGGATTCACTGCGTGAATGTTGTACTGTTTTTAACAGTTGAACTGTGTAAATGTTTCTTGATCTCTAAGGCATCACGTTTGCCTTCTCTTGGTTTCCACTTCTAGGTTGTCATAAAGCTCTGTATCATGGTTTGAAGAAGCAGTTATGTGAACTTTCATGTTAGGACGGCATTAAACAAAGAATTCCTCGGTGCTTATAAAGTAAATGTACTTTAAAACTGTAAACAGCCTGAGGAAACCTTTGTAAGTATCGTTTGAATGGGACTCATTCTTAGTAGGTTTGCTTGGGGTTTTGTGTTCACATTTGATTCTCTGGTATGTTTCTCTTCTCTCTCTTTTTTTTTTTTTTTTTTTTTTTTTTT
>NW_020838002.1:6812531-6844953 GCF_003676395.1 Aethalodelphis obliquidens | reverse complement strand
TTTTTTTTTGCGGTACGCGGGCCTCTCACTGCTGTGGCCTCTCCCACAGACTGTACACCTTGCACATGGTGCTCAGGTAATGGAAGGTCAATGAGTACATGAGGCAAAAGCCATTCTCAGCCATGCTGCTTCTCCCCCACACCTTTATCACTGTTGTACAATTCCTCTTGTTTAGGGAATGCTTTACATTTAGATGGGGAAGTAAATTACATCCATTCGACACTAGGCAACCATTGGGTGCCAGATACCGGGCCTGGCCTTGGGAGGAAGACTGCGGCAGGTGGAGCAGTTGGTTCTGTTCTCAGAAGAGCGATCGTGGCTCCCTCATGCTCAGAAACCTTATCTTTCTGGGATTTAAAAGGTGGTTTCTTTTTTTTAAATTTTTATTTATTTATTTTTTTGCGGTACGCGGGCCTCTCACTGCTGTGGCCTCTCCCGTTGCGGAGCACAGGCTCCGGACGCGCAGGCTCAGCGGCCATGGCTCACGGGCCCAGCTGCTCCGCGGCATGCGGGATCCTCCCGGACCGGGGCACGAACCCGTGTCCCCGGCATCGGCAGGCGGACTCTCAACCACTGCGCCACCAGGGAAGCCCAAGGTGGTTTCTTTGTCACAGAAATGAAGACGTTTAAAAAAATTATTTGTTGCATAATTAAACAAAAAGTTGTACATGCTCATGGTTCAAAACTTGAAGGTGAAAAGTCAATCTTTCCACTCCTGTTCCGTGGCCCTCCCATTTTCCCTTCCCTGCGGCCACCACTATCACCTTTCTTTCCAGAAATAATTTTGAGTGTGTACAGGGGGACACAATGTATACCGTTCTGTACCTTGTTTTCCACTTAATGTCTCAGAGATCCTTCGTATGGACGCGTAGCAAACCTTTAGGTTGAACCTCAGTGATCAAAACACAGTCAAAGGGAATGTCATTGTGAGCGGCTGGGTGGCGGCTGCCAGTTCCCACAGAGCCGGGTTGGGTTGCACGATATGAGGAGAGGTCTGCGTGCTGCGGGGCTGGGTTGGGAGCGTGCTCCCGCCTTCCCTGTCCCCCACCCCGAGCCAGAGAGAGAACCCAGGAGCCCCAGCGCCCCAAACAGAAGGATCCCTGAACAGCCACCCCCCTCCCCACTGGCAGCTGCTAGGGGCATGGGTGACCAAAGTCTAGGCTTCTGAGAAAGCCAGGATGGGAAATCTTTAAAAAAAAAAAAAAAAATTGTCAAAGGTGTGAAGCTTCCTTGGGGAATTCAGAACTCTTCCCATGGTCAGTGTGGGCAAAAGCCATCACCAGGTCCCTATAGTGTTTGGAGAGAATGGAAGTATGACCTCATTCTCGGCCTTCTTTAAGGAGCTTAAAATCTAGTTGGGAAGATAAGAGTGACTTTCAAAACAAGATGAACAGGAATCGTTTTAAATTACGGAAGTGTAGAGAGTCGGGGAGAGGGATGAGCCCTGGACTAGTCTAGGACCACTGCCTGGAGAGCCTTGAAGGGCAGGTGGGACGTGAAGTGTGTGTGCTGTTTCTTTTGCCAGGAGCACCTCCCTGCCACCGCAGTGTTTAGAAACCATACCTTCACAGCCCTTTCAAAAGCTATCTCTGCTCGCAAGGTTTACCAACATCCAAACCGAGTCTCAAGTCCCTGTCGAGACACTTCCAGGCTGCGCTCACTGCATTCGCACCCTGGGTCCGCTCTTTGTACTCCTGCCTGGTTGACCCTGGTCTTCCATGCCAGAGGTAACTGTCCTCTCCCTGTTGAGAGTGTGAACAACAGCAGAAAGTCTTGTTTGTATGCACTACATCGTTAAATCAGGAGTAGACCCTCCATGTGGGTTCGCTGAGCTGAAGCCAAGGAAGGCACGTGTCCAGGTTACAGGGAAGTTTGCACCAGACAAGTCTGAAGGTCTGGGTTCTAGTTCTGGTTGTTCCAGTTTTTACTGGTGTGACCTTGTGCCTGTCACCATCTCTCTGACTACAAAATAGGGATGACGTTGGCCTCTTTGGCTTCCAGTTAGTACTGTGAGAATCACTTGAGATAATGAATGCAAAACTCACTTGTAGCATGTGTGACAGGTGCCTTTATAACTCTCTTGAGCAGTGGAAAACAGGTTTGAGCAGACAGGATGGGATCAGATCATGGTGGCCTCGATAACTACACAGAGGGCTTGAGTGGGTATAAGGAAGTTTGAGCGAGGAAGTAACGCATCATGAAAACTGTCAGGTCGGAGGAAGGTTCACCCAGATGTGACATAAAGAATAGGGTTGGGGGAGTTGGCAGGGAGGGAGGGAAGAAGAGACATGTCAGAAAGACTTTGGTCTCTGTAGCCATCCCACTTGAAGGCAGGGATTTCAAGCTTGCAAACCTGAGTGACCAGAAGAATAACGATATCACTGACAGACAGCAAGGTGGGGGGAGAACTTCAGTTCTCAGCGTGCTGTGTTAGAGGTCACGGCTCAGTGTTCAAGTGGCAGATGGGTTGGGTGTCTGGGAGACGCGGGGACCCTTAGCACAGGTCAGGGTTGGAGCCAGGAGAATGAATGAGCCCTCCAGGGGGAGGGGAGAGAGACACAGGGTGTGGGGACCGAGCCAGGACGGGGGAACAAGAAAGTCAGCAGATGAAACAGGTCCTGCATCGCCCATCATTTGAACAGAGAGGCTTGTTTAAGTGGTCCCAGATTCACCAGGTTTTACAGAGTTCTCCTTTTGCTTTTGTTGGGTAGAACCGATCCTCGATTGTGTGTCCTTAAAAGGCAAGCACAAGTCTTTTGTAATTTTGTGTAGTCTTCCTCAACTTACGGTGGGGTTAAGTCCCAATAAACACATCATAAGTTGAAAATATCGTAAGTTCAAAATGCATTTAATACACCTAAGCTACTGAACATAAGAGCTTAGCCCAACCTACCTTAAACATGCTCAGAACACTTCCATTAGCCTACACTTGGGCAAAATCATCCAACACAAAGCCTATTTTTATATAAAGTGTCAAATATCTCATGTAATTTGTTAAGTACTGTACTGAAAGTGAAAGACGGAATGGTTGTCAGTGTATCAGTTGTTTACCCTCATGATTTCATGGTTGACTGGGAGCTGCCCTGCCCAGCGTCACAAAAGAGTATCACAGCGCAGGGCTTCCCTGGTGGCGCAGTGGTTGGGAGTCCGCCTGCCGATGCAGGGGACACGGGTTCGTGCCCCGGTCCGGGAAGATCCCACATGCCGCAGAGCGGCTGGGCCCGTGAGCCATGGCCGCTGAGCCTGCGAGTCCAGAGCCTGTGCTCCGCAACGAGAGAGGCCACAGCAGTGAGAGGCCCTAGTACCGAAAAAAAAAAAAGAAGAAAAGAGTATCACAGTGCATATTGCTAGGTTGGGAGAAGATCAAAATTCAAAAATCAAAGTGCGGTGTCTACTGAATGCGTATTTTTGCACCATTGTAAAGTGTAAAAATTGTCAGTCAAACCATCGTAAGTCGGGGACTGTCTGTATAATATTTAATGTCCTGTTTTCCTGATAGTGAAAGTGGAATTACAGAAAACCTGTGCCTCCAAAGGATTACTGATTTTGTTAGAATGATACCCTTCCCCCTAAATAAATGATGGCTTGCCACTTGAAAACATTCAACAGATTCTTTTTTTAAACAAAGTCATTCAGGTGGGATGATGAGATTTTCTCTGAGGCTAGCACTGGTGCCTGCCTCTGTTCTTGGGCACCCAGATGAGGCTAGCCTTGTGCGGCCTTATCCATCCTTCTAGGCTCTCAGCTCTGACCAAGCCTTGCTCAGAACCAGGCGGTCTGTTTCCCTGACTACCTGGGACCTGGGGCATGTGACATGGTGTGCTCCGATAATGGAAGCAGGCTGGCACCGTGGAGCTAGGAACAAGGAAAGGTGAGTCGTGTGTGTTTGCGGGGTGGGGTGGGTGGGGGCAAGGTTATTACTTTGTTCCTGGTCCCTGTGTTCCTGCGTTCTATTCCAGAACAGCCAAAAGGTGGAGGACCGGCTGGCTGGGTTAATCGTGTGTTTTGAGGCTTTGATGGTGCTTGACGAGATGGATGCCTGAGCATGTTCAGTGAGCAGCTTGGTTGAGGTCACCTTAGCTGATGGAGGAAGGGCACCTGCCCTCCTGTGGAAAAGGCAGGAAATGGTTTTCCTGTCACTCCTAGGGTAGCGCTCAGTGTGGCAAGTGGGTCTCCGATTGGATGAGCCCAGCACTGGAGCAGTTTCTGTGGAGACGCTGAACCAGACAAGTGTTTATTGCTGCAGCATGAAAATGAAAAGGTTGCTAGGGGAAGGCAAAGGAGGCCGGAAGTTAAGTGCTATGTTCCCTACAAATGCCGCCTCCCTGGCTCACCCCCTACCCCCCACCATCGGGGCAGATTACAGAGAAGGGATTTTCGTTAAATGTTAGCTGACAATGAAATTACATCGGGGGGATAGTTTTACCCTCGATTGATGCTTTTCCTGGACTGGAACTTAAATGTCAGTCACCTGACCTTCTAGTTGCTCAGTTCTTTTAATTAAAAGATGATTCTAAGTAACAGCCAGTAGTGGTCTATTTATTATTTATCAAGCATTTTCTTTCCAGCAGTTAGTGAAAGGTCAGTCGCTTCAATGGATGCTTTGTTTTTGGTGAGCAGCTTAGATGAAAAGACATACAATCAATCTCTGCTCCCTCCTGTTTGCTCATGGGCAGGACACTGTTTAATAGTCATTGTGGCATTTAGGATCGCAGGCCTCTTGAAACATGCAGAAAAGTGCACTTGCATCCCTTGCTGCTGAACATTTCTCCAAAAGTAAACATCAGGTTGTGATTATGGTTAATAATGAGATATCGATTGTTTGAAAATGTCACCGCCTGGGACCTTGGCCCCAGCACCGCTAGATGGCGCTGCACTCTCATGCTGATCGGCCACAATCATTTTTATTTCCTTGCCTCGGGGTACCTTGTCTTTCAAGGTTGGAGAGTGTCCTTGTAAAATGGTGTTCTGCCTGAGATTTAGGAAGCTGAGGTCCTGGGGTGCCTGGGATAGGGTAGAGATGGGAGCGGATGGGCCTCAGGGCAGATGACAAAGACTTACCGGGTAGGGGGCGGGGAATCCAGCACTGTCTGCATCATAATAGGAGCAGAAGGGGAAGGACCCTAACTGGTGCTGAGCCCCTGGGGACCCTGCCCACAGCAGTGTTCTCTAACCTTCTCCAGTCAGTGACACATCTGCGAATTTGCTCCGGAGGATGGAGGGAGAAAACGCTGCAGGCAGGGGAGCAGCGCGGAGTAGTGGAAAAAACCCGGGCCTTTGCAGAGACAGACCTGGGTTTGAAACTCAGATAGATGGCTTTGTCTTGTGACATTAGGGGAGTGAGTGAATGAATAGCTTGTGCCTCAATTTCCTTATCTGTAAAACAGGAATACTCACATCTACCTCTTGGAGTTGTGAGCAAATGAGCGTGAACAAATCAGATGTGTCTTTGCTCTCCCTGCTTGAAGGCCTCAGCAACTGTTGATTCCCACTGGGTGGAGACGAATGTGCTTTAGATCAAAATGCAGAAGAAACCAAACAGTGGCGTCGAGTACCTTTTCACCAGCCGCTTGTTTAACCATTTATCTTTTCTCAACCCTTCCCCCCAATAGTTACCATCTCCTTTATCTTCTTCCAGCCTTCTAGCACCCAGTCAATCAATCAGTCAATCAATCAATCAAAAAAGACAAAGGAGGAAACCAAACACCAGCCTGCAAACTTGTCCACTATTGGAACTTACCCATCGCTGGTAGGTTGCACAGAAAAACTGCTTTTCTTTAGTTATTGCTTAGGCAGATAGTGTGTGTGTACGTGTGTGTGTGTTTGTGTGTGTGTGTAGAAACCAGTGTCTTAATGGCATTCCTTCTGTCCCTTCTTTCCTTCCTCATTGTTGCTCCCCTGCCCTCCTTATGTTAAATTTTCTCCTTTCTTTCTCCCCCCTACACCCCAGATTGTGGAGGGAAGCCAGAGGGTCACAACCTAGAGGCCCAGCAGAAGAAGACCTCAGAGACATTGTTTCTGGGACCCGGGGCTGCTCAGCAGTTGGGGCAGGAGTTTCTGGAACTCCCTCTGGTCCTCCTCCCAGTGAAGGGCAGGAGGTCGTGGGTACCAGGGCTGAAATGGTGGGTCGGATGGGAGTGCGGTCCGGAGAGCCAGAAAGATCTGTTCATTGTCCTTCCCCCTGTCCAGTGCCCCTCTCCCTCCATTTGTCCCTGGCTGGTCTGCAGGTGGGTCGTGGGACCCCTCTGCCTCTGGTCACCCGGGATGCTAGGTCAGAGGAGCACAAGGCTTAGGGTGCCACCCGGGTGCGTTGGGAGGAAGAGCTCTCTGCCTTCTTTCCTCTCGAGGCCTCAGTCAAAAGAATTGTGTTCAAATCCTGATGCTCCCTGTGTGACTGCGGCTTTGGGCAGGTCACTTAACCCTTCTAAGCCACACTCAGTCCCAGCACAGGGTCTGGAGCCTAATAGGTCCTTGAAAGTGTATTTGTTGATACACAGTGAATGAACAAAGGAATGCTCCCCCATCTATATCGTGGGGATAATCGTATTGGCACCAAGGATGCTTTGGGGGGCAGAAGGCCACCAAGATGCTGGTGTGGCAGAACTTCGTAAACTCTCAAGCCTTCTACGGTTACGTGAAACAAAGGTGTGGGAAGATGGAAATGGGTGTGGAGCTGCAGGGCTGGGCTTCTCCCAGGAGAGCAGAGCCGGAGACTGGGGCCTCAGGAGAGGTGCAGAACAGCAGGAGAGGATGATGGTCCCGTCTCTCCTGATAAAGAATTCTGCAGGAAATGCCCACTGTTCCTCAACCCCCTCCCGGCGTGCTCAGCTGAAACTCTAGACATGCTCAGGATTATCTCTAGAATATTAAACACGGGGAGAGAGGAGGACCCTGAGCTTTAGCACCAGCTTCCCCTGGCTCCTGCCAAGTGAGGTGAAATGGCCCCGCTCCAGCTCATGGCAGGGTCGTGGCCTCCTCGCCCTCCTGGAGCGCATCCTCTTCCCAAGGCCTGGCTTCCTGCTGGGATCCGTCCCCCTGCCGTGGCCTATGTGTCACTTTGGCTCCCCTCCAGCCCCCTGAGGGTATAATTCAAGGAACAATGGGCTTGTGCTGTCACTGCTGCCAGCCTTGGGCTGTCACCTCTCACAGCGAGGCAGGGTCTCCAGTTCAGACCGGGCAGAGGAAGGGTCCAAGCCCAGGGCCTGGCTTACCTCAGTGACTGTGCCTGAGCCCTGGCTCCCGGTTTCGCTGTCCAGCCACACTCCTGGGGCCCCTGAGGTTAGAACAAGAGGCTTAATGTCAGAAAAATTCCACATTAAATCCTAAGAAGGCAAACTTGTCTTTGGCAACATCGCCCCATCCCTCACTTTCCCAATTTTGGATGTGTGAGAAGAGGAAGGGGCCCGGGGAGACAGGCCAGGTGAGTAGGAACGGTCTGGTAACCTGAGCTCCAGGCAGATAAAGGGCGCCAGAACATTCCATAGTCCTACAGCATTCCAGCCGGGTCTCTCCTGGCCTGGGCAACCTAACCTCCAATCCAGCATGTTCTTAAGGTTGGACCTGTTTATTCCTTCCCTTTTGATTGCTGAAGTAATCAAAATCAAATTCAGACTGGCTTCTGAAAAGAACCACCTTGAATACCTGTAAAGTCAGGAAGGTCGAATTTAGGAAACTCTCACCCACAGGACTTTGTTCCCCTGAGCTGCTGGCCACCTCTAATTAATATTAATGAAGGATAGATGACAGATGCTTACTGCTCAACTGGCATGCGTTGCCAACCCCCAAAGGGGTTACTTTAAGATCTAAAGGGCTTGAATGTACTTTACTGTCACGTTGAAGAGAGTAAAACTTTCAGGGTATAATCAAAATTTCGTACGTATGAGAACTCATAGGCGATGTCTGCCTTAACAACACAACACAAGAAGAAATAAAAAAACAACTGAGTGTGCTGCCACTTCTTACTGACATTTAAAAATAGCTCCCTTAAGCCCAAAACCGACGCAGGAGAAGAAGACTTGAGACAGTAGATGGAGCACCGGCTGAGGCTCCTGGAGACCCCGGCCCGGCCCCAGCTCATCCACGAATTGGCTGTGACTTTGGAAAGTCATTAAACCTTTTCAGCCATTTGTAAAATAAGGGGTTGAACTACAAGACCTCAGAAGGCCTATTCTTTGGGTCTGTGGGTCCCAGAAGAGCCACAAAGATGGGGCGAGCGAGCACGTTCCAAGACTTACTAAATACTTATTTAAAATCTTTTCACTTTTTCAATTTTGATTATGGAAGCCCTCGTAAAGGAAGAGAAAATAGAGTAATGATCCTCCATACGTTCTTCGTGTAGACTTAACCCTTATTAATATTTTGCCATATTTGCTCGCCTGTATTTTTTCTGAAGTATTTTAAAGCAAGTCCAGACATGACCTCCCTCACCCAAGGCTTCAGCCTGCTTCTCTGAAAAAAAAGACCTTTTCTTACATCAACGCAATACCATCATTAAGCCTAATAAGATGGTAATTAAAAGTAATTTAGGGACTTCCCTGGTGGTCCAGTGGTTAAGACTCTGCACTTCCACTGGAGGTGGTGCGGGTTCGATCCCTGGTCGGGGAACTAAGATCCCACATGTCCCGCAGGGCAGCCAAAAAAATTAATTTAATATCACCTAATACCCAGTCCATATTCAGATGTCCCCAGAGTTCCCTGAACAGGCTCTTAGACTCCTCCTGCCCCAGGTCTGTCTCTGGGGTCAACCACTGTTAAATACTTCCGGTTTTAGCGCCTCTGGTGATTACTTTCCCAGAAATCATAGTTTATACCACCACCTCTTGTTTACCCACCGCAGTCACAGTGTCTGGGCTTCCTGCTATGATAGATGAGGGTTGAGCTAACTTAGATTCTCTCTTCCTTCCACTGGGGTGTATTTCCACCTAGTTCTTCTGTATAGTAACACCTACCAAGGTTCTGCTTTGGGTTGAATTGTGTTCCCCCCCAAAAGGTACGTTGAAGTTCTAATTTCCGGTGCCTGTGAATGTGACCTTATTTGGCAATAAGGTCTTTGCAGATGTAATCAGATTCACATGCGGTTATACTGCGTTAGCGTGAGCCCTAAATCCAATGGCTGGCAACCTTGTAAGGAGAGGGATATTTGGAAACAGACACACACAAAGAGGGAAGACAGCCACGTGAGGACGGAGGCAGAGACCGGAGAGATGCAGCCACAAGCCAAAGAGTGCTGAGTTTTGCTGGCAACCACCAGGCGCTGGAAGAGGCAAGGAGGGATTCTCCCTTCCAGCCCCCAGAGGGAGCACGGCCTGCAGGCAACTTGATCTCAGACTCTGGCCTCCAGAACTGTGAAAGAATAAATTCCTGGTGTTCTAGGCCACTCAGTTTGTGGCAGTTACGGCAGCCCTAGGAAACTAATATGGTTCCTCTATCTTTGGAGCGTTACTATAGGGGAAAAACTCAGTCTTCCACATTCCTCTGTAGGGGAAAACCCAGTTCTTCCCTCCTGGGTGTTTCTTCTTGTCAGTTACCTTCACTACTCACATCAAACACTTCACTTCTGGTCACCAAATAGGTGGAGGTTTCCCCCTACAACAAGCAATTCTCTGAGACACCAGCCGAGTATCCTACAATTTAATTCGGTTCTGATACTATCAACCCAGAGACAGCATCAGATCCCACAGGTTAAGAGCCCAGCCTCCCAGTCTTATAAGACTGCCCACCCTCAGCCCGCATACACACACACATACTTCAGATGCCGGCAGGTCACAAGCCCAGGTCATCATCTGTGCTTCGGACCAAACAGATGTAGATCGGAGCTTCCAACGACCCCCCTCCTTGGGTTTCATTCATTTGCTAGGGAGACTCACAGAATTCAGGGCAACACTTACTTAATGTTTACCAGTTTATATGTGACCAAGGATCAGATGAACGGCCAGATGCAGGAGATGCCTAGGACAAGGTATGGGGAAGGGACGTGGAGCTTCCAAGGCGCCACACTCCCAGCACCCCCACATGTTCACCAACCTGGAAGCATTCCGAACACCATACTTTTGGGATTTTACGGAAGCTTCGTCATGTAGGCATTATCAATCATTACCTCCATTTTCAGCTCTTCTCCCTCCTCAAGAGAATAGGGGGCAGGGCTAAAAATTCCAAGCTTCTAATCGTGGCTTGGGCTTTCTGGTGACCAGCCCTCATCCAGCAGCTATCTAAGAGCCCACCTAGAGTCACCTCATTGGAACAAAAAACACTCCTATCACCCTGGAAATTACAGGGGTTTCAAGAGCCCTGTGTCAGGAGCCGGGGGCAGAGACCAATACATATTTCTTGTTACAAATCACAATCACAATTACATAACATGCTTATGGCTGTATTTCTTGTTCCGTCAACTCCCTCGATTCTCTACTTTGTGAAATGGGGATAAGAACCAAAGGTTTCAACAGACAGCTGAATGGACCCAGGGTCCGAGAAGTCAGAGGGACCGTGAGCTGAGCCAGGCGAAGGGCGGATGCTTCTGATCCAGGGCCATAGCTGCTCCAGCTCGAAGGCTGTAGAGGGTCCCAGCCGGCAGCGGGAGCGTGAGGGAGGGCCCTGCCCAGGGTTGATGTTACCTCTTGTGCCTCCAGGCACCAGCCCCCAGAGTCTGTCTGCTTCCCTCTTGCTTATCACAGACCTGTTCCTCTGGAAAGGTTCCAGACGCCGGCTATGAAGATGGGTCCTCACAGAGCAGCTTCCTCTGAGTCCTGTTTTGACATGAAGCACCGGCACGCACTGGGGGATGCTAGCAAAATTGCACGATGCTCCGCCCCTTTTTTCTGTAGGAATGTCATTAACCATCTTGCCAAATCGCTCTTCTAGAACAGCTGTGCTGAGTAGGCGAGTGTGCCCATTTCTCCCACTCTGGCCCATTCTTGGAGGTGTTTTGTGTACTACTTTTGCTTAAACTTTGCTTGATCTTTCTTTCCCTTTGTCCAGATGTCCCCATCTACACATTTTTATCCTCGTATACTTTCTGTAAGCATTCTTTTGTCCATTCGCCCTCCTTTTTTTCTTTTTTTTTTTTTTTTGCAGTACGCATGCCTCTCACTGTTGTGGCCTCTCCTGTTGCGGAGCACAGGCTCCGGACGCACAGGCTCAGCGGCCATGGCTCACGGGCCCAGCCGCTCCGCGGCATATGGGATCCTCCTGGACCGGGGCACGAACTCGTGTCCCTTGCATCGGCAGGCGGACTCTCAACCACTGCGCCACCAGGGAAGCCCCCGCCCTCCTTTTTTCTTTGGAATGAAGCAGGATCTAAATACATAAGAATTAGACAGGGCCCCACAGAATGGAGATCACAGTACACAGGGGCTGCCCGCTACCCCAGCCCTGGTCCTGCAGGTGTCCTGGCTCTCGGGATTTGTTAAGGTTGCTATCAGTCGTGGCTAATATATGTTCAGTGCTCAGGACATAATAGGTGCCCTGGTTACATTATCTTGTTCAATCACATAGCAACCCCATGAAATACAACCATTATTCCCAGAACCTTGATTCAAAGGAGGCAGTGATGCCAGAGTCTCTGCTCTTAACCAAGGCCTCCAACAGGGCTGCTGCGCGGGGTGGCTCAGGCTGCACGTTGCACAACCCCAGGGGACACCATTTGCACAGACTGCCTTGTGAACGGCGCCCCCTGGAGTTGTGCAGTGCAGTGGCCCTGGCCTTCTACTAAGTAAGAGCTTAAGGAAAATACTTTCTACCTATTTGACAGGCTTAGGAGGGTCGATCTCACTACCCACTGAGGGGCTTTTCTGTTTTGGATTTATAGGACTTTCTTAAGGTCATGGTTCTTCATGTTTTAAAAGCCTATTGGTGTGGAAGCCCTCCCACCTACATAAACATTTGTTTAGGAAGGGAGTGCCCAGCGTGGGCCCCGTGCACTGACACCAACCATGTAAGGGCATGGACTCGGCCGCTGTTTGTGGCTTCCCCCCTTGGCCACCGCAGACTTATTGAGCAATATATTATGAGCGTGCCTCACTTTGATGGTGTGTTACAGATAAATCATTAAGGAGGCAGCTCACCGCGGTGATGTATTGGTGTAATAGATCATCAGAGTGAAGTCTTCTGCCGACATACGGCCTGGCTCAAAGGGTGGTGTCATTCAGGGAAGAATTAGCCCAGCAGCAGATCTGGCTTAATTACAGGATAAAAGGTTTGTGAATGATGGGTTGAAGTCTACAGCACCAGCATTTTGGTTCTTGACGTAAAAATATAATTGGGCTTCCTGAGAGAATTTCTGATTATTTTCCAACAGCCCTCTGCTTTATCACAACAGCACAACTTACCACGTGGCTGCAGGGGTACCTTTTATTGGGGGGAATCTCCAGGCCCTTTCCACATCTGAGTTACTGTGGTCCTTTCAATTTGTAGGCCACAGAATGAGTTAAGGGGAGATAAAAATCCAGGAGGCCTGCCTTTAAGGTCTTCAGAATGACGTTCTTAGCAAGCAGACCGTTGGAACTGAGTGATGTATTCAAATCATCATTAACTAAGGCAGTGGTTCTCGACTCAGTCTGTGTGCACGTGTGGGGAAGACGGCAGTCTGGCGAGTATGTGCGTGCATGTGTCTGAGAACATTAGCACCTCAGGGATAATAATAATAATCATCTTTATCGGACACTTAACATTGTGCTAAAGGCTTTGCATGTGTTATTTGATCTCATGTAATCCATAGGACAACATTGTGAGACAGGCATTCTTCTTCTTCTTCTCATTTTCCAGATGAGGAAACCAGCCAAGAGCTGGCATTACCAGCCAAGGTTGCACAGCTGCTCGGGGGCAGAGCCGGCGGGCCTGGTGCTGCAGGTGACTCTTACCATCTCCCCTCCCACCTCTAGATGCCCCCCTTCCTTTGAGAACCCTAAACCAGCGCTCCGTGGACCACAGACCTCAGTGAGCACAATTCAAGATGCGTTTGTTGGAAAATTAATTTTTTTTTTTTTTAGATGTTTGGGGTAGGAGTTTATTAATTAATTTATTTTGCTGTGTTGCGTCTTCGTTTCTGTGCAAGGGCTTTCTCTAGTTGTGGCAAGCAGGGGCCACTCTTCATCGCGGTGCGCGGGCCTCTCACTGTCGTGGCCTCTCGTTGCGGAGCACAGGCTCCAGACGCGCAGGCTCAGTAGTTGTGGCTCACGGGCCTAGTTGCTCTGCGGCATGTGGGATCCTCCCAGACCAGGGCTCGAACCCGTGTCCCCTGCATTAGCAGGCAGATTCTCAACCACTGCACCACCAGGGAAGCCCTGGAAAAGTAATTATTTTATTTTAAGACACATAAATCAAACATTCGGTATTAGTAGGGCCTCAAATTTGGTTTGAGTTGGTTATTTCTTGAAAAGCTTGTAGGATGAGACTTCTAGCAATAGTAGGTGAAACTATTTGGCCCAGCTCTCCCGGGAGACAACTACAATAGATGCATAAAATATTTTTTGAAATATTCTTAAATAGTATTAAATTGCTGATAGGAAAGTAAGAATGACTAGGTTGACAGGGATGGAAGAATAGGAACCAGAGAGGTGAATGAGCACAGAGGCTGCCTCCACCCTGAGGGTTACTGATCCTGATGGCCCTACAGCTACCGGAAGAGAGAGGGCGATGGAGGCCGGAAGGCAGCCCTCTCCACAGTATGTGGGGAGCCCCA
Source organism: Aethalodelphis obliquidens (assembly GCF_003676395.1). Lineage (NCBI taxonomy): Eukaryota > Metazoa > Chordata > Mammalia > Artiodactyla > Delphinidae > Aethalodelphis > Aethalodelphis obliquidens. The sequence continues at coordinate 6,831,278 of NW_020838002.1, read as the reverse complement.
GGGCTATACCCCTGGGAGAGGCGACCTGGAAGTGGAGCAACTTTCATGCAGAATTACAACCCAGGTTCCAATTACCCAGATTGTCCAGGTCCAGGAAATCTCAGCCTTGGATGTGATTTAAGGTGAGCCCTTGAGACTTCCCTGGATGTCCAGGGGTTAAGACTTCGCCTTCCAATGCAGGGGGTGCAGGTTCAATCCCTGGTCGGGGAGCTAAGATCCCACATGCCTCGTGGCCAAAAGAAAAAATACCAAAAACATAAAAAACAGAAGTAATATTGTAACAGATTCAATAAAGACAAAAAAAAAAATAAAAGGTCCACATCAAAAAAAAAAAGGTAGGTCCAGACTGGCATGGCTCCAGCACATTACAGAAGCAGATCTCTGGACATCTGGCCTCATATCACTCCTATAAATAATTTTAAAAATACTGGACTATGGTCGATGAGAACCAGGTACACAAGGAAACTCGACCCCGTGAGAACCAGCAAAAACAGGCAATAGAAACAGATCTATAAAGACTTTAGTTATTGAAACCATCAGACTACAGACAATAAATGACTTTTCTTCCTTATTACGTTTAAATAAATAAAACATGAGCTTGAAGATCTCTTAGAGAACAGAAGACAATAAATGAGAGGTTGTTATAGGACAAATATGAAGCTGTCTATCCACCGCTCTCCCCTCCCATTCCACCCTCAACCCTCGTCCCTCAAAGAAGGAAGAAATTCTGGGCAGCACGATTCAGTATGGAAATCTCACTTAGCTCGGTACCAGGAAAACTAGGAAGGACGTTGTCTTATTCTCAGTATGTTTATTTTCAATAAAGAATGTCAAATATAGAACTTCCTTATTTGGCTCTTATTTGTGACTTAAAAAAAAATAATTTGAATTTTTATTTGTTTGGAAGTAAGAAATACTTACAGACAAATTGACTGAAAACTCTTGAAAATAGACAACCAACAATATACCACAGCCCTCTCCCACAATAAAGGGGGGTACACAACCTCACCTTTTCAAATCATCATAGAAAATATATTATTAAATTTGATGTGTGTTAAAATCTGAAATGTAAGTGGCTATGATGCTATGATGTATAGATGACATTGCTAAAAATCCTTAGGAATCAGAGTTAAAAACATGGGCTCCACCTCAGACAGACTGGGTTGAAACTCCAGTTCTGACAATTAACAACATTTTGTAATCTTGGGCAAATTAGTTAATTTCCCAGAGCCTCAGTTTGCTCATCTGCAAAATGGGGATAATAATAGCACTGCATCTGCTTCAAGGTGTTGAAAGAGTCCAAAGAGATCCAGGATAGAAAGAGCTTTGCACTCTGCTGACCCAGGAAACTTGCCATTGTGACTTTAACTTCCTGGAATAGCACTACCACACCAGGGGAAGCTGGCATTTGCATTTTGCTTGCATTTAAATCTAGGAAGGCTTTACATAAAGAGACTGATTCCATATGTGTAACTACTCAGAAAAACTCTCTTACCATGGGGCTTCCCTGGTGGCGCAGTTGTTGAGAGTCCGCCTGCCAATGCAGGGGACACGGGTTCGTGCCCCGGTCCGGGAAGATCCCACATGCCGCGGAGCGGCTGGGTCCGTGAGCCATGGCCGCTGAGCCTGCGCGTCCGGAGCCTGTGCTCCGCAACAGGAGAGGCCACAACAGTGAGGGGCCCGCATACCGCAGAAACAAACAAACAAACAAAAACCTCTCTTACCATGAAAAGCTGATGAGACTTGGCTCCTGGGGACCGGCTCAGGGCTGCTCAGGCTTGGCCGTTTACAGGGAACCTTTTGATAAAGAAGACACTTATTCTGGCCTCTAAAATCAAGGCCATCTCCTTGTGAAGGGTAGAAATCCAGGCGAGATAAGATTGATAATCCTGCATTGCAGAAATTTATTAAAGATGTCCAGATTAAAAATTGAGTTGTCAATCAATCATCCTGTTTTCTACCTTTTTCTCTGTCATTTACTAAAAATATTCCTGTATGGCACTGAACCCCCTGTAGACATCCTAAATGCTAATCTCCCTTCCCTTGCCTTTGGAAGGACAAGCTTGGTTGTGTTCCTTGACAGAGGTCCCTGGGTTTGTCCTTGTCTTGTTGAAGGCTTTACTATTATTAGTTAAATTTTTCCCGAGTCATATGATTTCAAGTGAGGAAGAAGGGCACGGTCATGGAAGTCACCAATAAAGTGGGGTTCAGGCTGCATTCCCCTATTTTTGATAATTTCCTTAAACCCCAGTGAGAGGGGACAGGTTGCAAACAACCAACCTAAAGATTGATCCAAGGCTTCACTATTGATCAGTAGGTCGCTGTGAAACTGTTGGGGTTCCTTGTTTCAAAGAGCTAAGTCAGCATCATTTGAGTTTTCCAATATCTCAGCATGCACTTGCGGGATGTCTTAGGTTGGGTCCCCTGTAAGCAGACTCTGAGATGGAGAGCTGCATGCAAAATTTTAGTTAGGCGCGTTCTCAGGAGATATACCTATAAGGGGGCAAGGCAGGCAGGACCAGGCCCCCATTGTGGTTGCCTTAGAGACCTCAGCTAATGGTATGGGGAGCGCTGCAAATGAGATGGTCCTTCAGAGTCGTCTCTAGGGAAGGGGGCTGGGCCTTTGCTTCCCCCCATCAGCCAGTCATTGGCCAGGGCCATCCCAGGGAGAGGATGTACCTTGGGTAAAGCAATTTCCAATGATGGAGGAAGCTCCGAGCCATAAGCAGCCCGTATTCTCAGCAGCTGGGAGATGGGTGGATGGCCCTGAAGAGGGGCATCTGGGCAGACAGTATTCGTGACAGATCACCCATTGAGCTGCTCAGACCCACTTGCTTTTCACAGTAAGTTTGCCCCATCTCTGATGGTTTCTCTAGGACTGTGCGTTGTTTCGTAGGGAAACTGACAAGAGAAGGCTTAATGGGGCAAACTGCAGCCCCTGATACTGCATTTGATCTCAAGACTCTAACTGATACTCAGATGCCCCCTTCTCCACCACCGGTACTAGATTCTTCTTACTCTTGGCCAGCATCTCTGCTGGTCTAAGCGGCTTGCTTGGTGGGGTGACCCAGACTCTCATTCCTGAGGACTCTGAGGGGCTTTGGTTACTGCTCTCATTTCACGCCGGCTGCCATTTATCATTACAATTGGGTATAACACCAAGAAATGCCCTGGTGGATCGTCTGGGTGTCAAACGTACCCTTCTCTGCCTCCACTGAGGACCAGCAGCTGTGGTTCACACTGACATGTACTGAGCTGACCCACGTATGCACTTGGCTCGGCTTTTTCCCTCCTCTGTCAGCCGGCCATTCAGGACCCCCGTGCAGCCTTAGGCCCGGAGCTGGGGCAACACTGGTGCACGACATGGGGTCTGGGCCACCTGTTCCTGGAGCTCACTCATGCTGATCCTGAGCGTACCACTTCCATCTTATGATGGATTGCTGCTGGGCCTGCCTGTGACTGGGTGGATCCGACAAAACCGAGTCCATGATGGGCATCTTTGGTTGCCTGTGTGATCACTTGGTGTCACTTGGTCGGAACGTCATCTCTCCCAGGTTCTGTAGCATCTGGTGTGTAGTTCTTCCTGCAGATGTCCTGTCTTGCTTCAGAACCGTAGGCGTCTATACTTTTTTTTTTTTTTTTCAGTACGCGGGCCTCTCACTGTTGTGGCCTCTCCCGTTGCGGAGCACAGGCTCCGGACGCGCAGGCTCAGCGGCCATGGCTCACGGGCCCAGCCGCTCTGCGGCATGTGGGATCTTCCCGGACCGGGGCACGAACCCGTGTCCCCTGCATCGGCAGGCGGACTCTCAACCACTGCACCACCAGGGAAGCCCATATACTATTATTCTCTTCCTGGGGCTTGCCAGAAACTCCACGTGGCATCTTTTCCTACCGCAGATCCTCTGGTTCCATGGAGCCTGCCGGGTTGTACAGCGCAAGAGGCAGGGTTGCCTGAACTTGATCAGAGCCATTTCCTGCCCTAGTTCCCACTCTAAGCTGGCAGACTTCTGTGTTACCTGGTGAAGCATGGGCTATGGTATCTCCAGAACCTGATGAGGCCTACCAGGCCTTATGCTCCCTGCTAGGCGGTGGGAACTGAGGCTCCACAGCTGGGATAGTTCTTCAGGAACAAGGAGGCAGTGCTCACATCCCTGCCTCAGCCGGTCCTTGGCCACAGGCTGCCCCCTGGAAGGGATGTAATTTTTTTTTTTTTTTTTTTTTTGCAGTATGCGGGCCTCTCACTGTTGTGGCCTCTCCCGTTGCGGAGCACAGGCTCCGGACATGCAGGCTCAGCAGCCATGGCTCACGGGCCCAGCCGCTCCACGGCATGTGGGATCTTCCCGGACCGGGGCACAAACCCGTGTCCCCTGCATTGGCAGGTGGACTGTCAACCACTGCGCCACCAGGGAAGCCCTGGGATGTAATTTTGAGCAAGGCCGCTCTGTGTGGCCAGAGGAATTCCCAGTGAGGGATACAGCTGTGAGCCCTCATCACCTGATAGCTCCAACTGCTGGGATGTGAGCATGGGGGTTCTGGGCAGAGGACCACAGTATCCACCACAGGAATCAAATTCCAGGACTGGCACTAGGGTGAGGCAAGTGAGGCACATGGGGCCCAAACTTGAGTCACTCACTCTCAAAATTATACAAGCGCAGATTTGGTGCTTGCCTTACCCTAGTCCTGGCCTGTCAAATGCCCATGGAAATCTAATATCAGGAAATGGTAAAAATTTCAGGTTGATCAGAATAAAATTCCCAGTCACCATGGAGTCAGCCTCTTTCTGGAACTGGTGGAACGTTGGACAACATAATTCTAGAATATTTCCTTTCTACTTCTCGGCAGGGGACAGGGAAGGGTGGACACTAGGTGAAGGTGTTACCTGTAATTACTGTTAAAAAATTCAGAGAACCTTTCCAACGTGCCAATTATTCTATGACTGTATTTGTCTAAGCCCACGGTCATTACCCCATGATCTCTGCGTTATGGAAACGAAGTCAAAGGAAGGAAGAACTGAACATTTCAGTTTCCTTCTGTTATTATGACACTGATGGCATTGTCTAATCCTGACCCTACAGGCCAGCTTCAGTGGGTGGGACCACTCACCTGCAAGAGAATGCAGATTATAGAACGACCATAACATGCTAGGAGAACAAGAGGTGGTTGGAAGCCCAGAGAAACACATAACTCATATACAAGTAGAAATCAGAGTTGGAGCCCAACAGGAAAAAAAGCAAGAGCAGGCTGAGTGGAAGAGGACATGGGTATGGGGCAGGATCATTCTGGGACTGATACTGAAGCTGCTGGATTCCAGCCACGGCATCCTGGGAATGTGTGGGCATCGATGGATAGCTTTTGTTTTTCTTTTTTACCCAAAGCATCTTAGAGCATCCTTCCCAATCATATAGTTAAGGCAACTCTAATCAGATACCATTGCAGTTTTTATTATTAACTTAACAACTTGAAAATAAAGTTCATCAGAAGGATAAATGCATGAGAATAGCCAATGAAATTTGAAATGTAAGAATGTGATATACCTACTAACTATCAAATGTATTATAGGGCAACAATAAATAAAACAGCATGATACAGGTGTAAATAAGCAATTAGACCAAGGGAGTACAACAGAGTTCAGAAAAAAAACCCTGTGTATGGGTATTAAGTATATGACAAAGCATTTCACATCAATGAGAAAGGGGTGAATTATTAGATAGGCAGTGTTGGGAATAGGTTGTGAATTTCAGGGGAAATTTTAATTTAGTTGTCTATCTGGCACCATACCCAAAAATGATCCCACACGAATTAAAAATCTAAAAATAAAAATTAAAACTATAAAAGTACTAGAAGAAAATATAGGGCCTTTTTGAACATGACACGAAATTCAACAGACAAAAGGGAAAGAGTGACAGTTCTGACTACATAAAATAAACAGTGACAACAACTTCTGTAAGGTGAAAAATACCACAAACAAAAGTTAAAGGATGGGGCTTCCCTGGTGGTGCAGTTGTTGAGAGTCCGCCTGCCGATGCAGGGGACACAGGTTCGTGCCCCGGTCCGGGAAGATCCCACATGCCGCGGAGCGGCTGGGTCCGTGAGCCATGGCCGCTGAGCCTGCGCGTCCGGAGCCTGTGCTCCACGGCGGGAGAGGCCACAACAGTGAGAGGCCCGCGTACCGCAAAACAAACAAACAAACAAACAAAAAATTAAAGGATGGAAGAAAATATTTTAAACATATACGCTAGACAGAAGGTTAACATCTATCATATACAAAGAGCTGCTACAAATCAGTAAGAGAGAGAAATACCATGGACAAATGAGCTAGCACTGTGAACTGCCAATTCACTGAAGGAATACATGAGGCACATAAAGAAAAAATGCCCCACCTAAGAAACAATGAAAACAACACAAATCAAAGCAAAATAAGGTCTATTTTCCCTGTCAGAATTGGCAAAAGTTAATGAGATTGCTAACACTCTGTGTTAGCAAGACAGGATACAGATAAAAAGGCAGTTGAAACTGAAACTTGCTAAAACTTCCCCCCATCCCCCACAATAAACATGGAAGTGCTTATGTCTCTTCAATGACCTATTTTTATTTCCTTTGGATAAATAACCAGAGGTGGGATTCCTAGATCTTACATTAGTTCTATTTTTAATTTTTTTGAGGAACATCCCTATTGTTTTCCATAATGACTGAACAAATTTACATTCCTACCAACAGTGTACAAAGGTTCCCTTTTCTCCACATCCTTGCCAACAATTGTTATTTTTTTTGTTTTCTTGAAGATAACCATTCTCACAGATGTGAGGTGATATCTCATTGTAGTTTTGATTTGTATTTCCTTGAAGATTAGTGATGTTGAGCACCTTTTCTTGTACCATTTGATGTCTCCTCTAGAAGAATGTCTATTTAGTTCCTCTGCTCATTTTAAAACCAGATTTTTTTTTAATGTATTTATTTACTTGGCTGTGTCAGGTCTTAGTTTAGGAATGTGGAATCTTTTGTTGTGACGCATGGGCTCTTCGTTGCCACGTGTGGGCTTCTCTCTAGTTGTGGCGCTCAGGCTGTAGAGTGGGCGGGCACAGTAGTTGCAGCACGTGGGCTTAGTTGCCCCATGGCATGTGGGATCTGAGTTCCCCAACCAGGGATCGAACCCACATCTCCTGCATTGGAAGGCAGATTCTTAACCACTGGACCACCTAGGAAGTCCCAGACTGTTTGTTTTTGTGTTATTGAGTAGTATGAGTTCTTTATAGATTTTTGGATATTAACACCTTATCTGATACTTGGTTTGCAAAATTTTGCCCACATTCTGTAGGTTACTTTTTCCCTTTGCTGATCATTTCTTTTGCTGTGCAGAGCGTTTACATTTGATATAGTCTTACTTGTCGATTTTTGCTGATGTAACATTTTTAAAGAAGCATTTGGCAATATCAGTCAAATATAAAATACATTTGCCCTTTGACCCAGAAACTACACTTCTAGAAATTTATCATAAGGAAACCCTCCTTCAAGAGAGACAAGATATATGGCTAAGTAGGTTCACTTAGCATTAATTGTTATAGAAAAACACTGCAAATAACCCTTCAGGGTAAGAGAGGTTAGATAAATTGTGGAATATCCATACAATGGAAAACGACTAAGAAGAATAAGGCTGATCTATGTTGTACAGATTTGGAGTAATGTCCACAACAAGTTATTAGTTAAAGGAAAAAACAAATTGAAAATTATTACATAAAGTATGAATCCATTTTTAAAATAGTTAAAAAAGTAAAAGAATAGTTTAAAATTTAAGCTATTACTGTAGAAATTTTCAAGCACATGAAAAGTAGAGTGTAGGGCTTCCCTGGTGGCGCAGTGGTTGAGAGTCTTCCTGCCGATGCAGGGGACGCGGGTTCGTGCCCCGGTCCGGGAGGATCCCGCATGCCGCGGAGCGGCTGGGCCCGTGAGCCATGGCCGCTGAGCCTGCGCGTCCGGAACCTGTGCTCCGCAGCGGGAGAGGCCACAACAGTGAGAGACCCGCGTATCGCAAAAAAAAAAAAAAAAAAAAAGTAGAGTGTAATGAACCCCTCTAGTCCCAAAGCATTGTTGCAACAATTTTCAACTCTTGGTTATTCTTTTTCCATCCCATTCACTTGCCTCCCCAACCCGTGGGTTATTTGAAGCAAATCCCAAATATCCTATCACTGTATCCATAAGTGTTGGGTTGGCCAAAAAGTTCGTTAGGGTTTAAACCCGAATGAAATTTTTGGTCCACCCAGTACATCACGTCCACGTTCACATTCAAAGGATGGTGCAGGCAGGGAAGAAAGGAGACACACTAACTTGATGTCAGTGGTCATCCTTGAGGAGTAGGCTTCATGGGGGTGGATTTTTATTTTTAATATTTCAGTAGTGTATAATTTGTTTTTACATTATTATGGTAAAAGAAACCTCAGTAAAGATTTTTAAGAGAGTAAGAGAGAAACCTCAACCATCCTTTTTATCTCTACAAAACCCCCTTATAAAAGTTAAAAAAGCAACTGAAATCATTGTTACTTGATTTAAAACAGCCTCCTCCAATCTTGGATGGAATGGTTTGGGATTAATACATCAATAAAGATATTAAAATTGGAATACATAATTAATACTTATTACCATCAGAATATCCAGTTTAGGTCAAATTTTTGATAGTTGAGTTACAGCCTTTAAGTGCTGCATGAACTGTATGTATATTATAATTTAGCGAAGCTCTTATAAAAATCAAGGTTGCTGGGACTTTCCTGGTGGCGCAGTGGTTAAGAATCTGCCTGCCAATGCAGGGGACATGGGTTCAAGCCCTGGCCGGGGAAGATCCCACATGCCGCAGAGCAACCTAGCCCGTGCGCTGAAACTACTGAGCCTGTGCTCTAGAGCCCGTGTGCCACAACTACTGAAGCACATGTGCCTAGAGCCCATACTCCACAACAAAGAGAAGCCACTGCAATGAGAAGGCCACGCACCGCAACAAAGAGTAGCCCCCGCTTACCGCAACTAGAGAAATTCTGCATGCATCAACGAAGACCCAACGCAGTCAAAAAAAAAAAAAAAAAAAAATCAAGGTTGCTATAGACTGAAAAAAGTTTGTGTCCCCCCAGATTCATCCAGTGAAATTCCTAATCCCCAAAATGGTGCTATTTGGAGGCAGGAAGTTTGGGAGGTGACTAGGTCATGAGGGTAGAGACCTCCTGGATGGGATTAGTACCCTCATAAAAGAGACCCCAGAGAGCGCCCTTGCCCCTTCTGCCATGTGAGGCAGAAGATGGCAGTGAACCAGGAAGCGGGTCTCACCAGACACCAAATCTACCAACACCTTGATCTTGGACTTCCCAGCCTCTAGAACTGTGAGAAATAAGCTTCTGTTGTTTATAAGCCACCGGTCTATGGTGTTCCGTTATAGTGCTCAAAGGGAGTGAGACAGATGTATACATGTAAAACCATTTTATGGAACTGAAGAGGTCCAATTGCAAAATTTCCAGCGGGAGACTGTGATTGGCCCACGTTGGGTCAGCTGTCCCCTCGTGGCCCAAACAGCTGTAACTAGAAGGGTGGAGCTGTACATGCCAGGGTGGGTGGGCTGAGCAGACATCTCATCTCCACTCAGCCAGCTTTTCTATTTCTCCTCCAAGCTTCTTTCCCTTGCGTTTCTTGACCTAACTGCCTTGTGCAGCCCGCAAGTGTGTGGAGAGGGGAGCATGGTGGAGACATAGAATAAGGGGCTTTGAAGGCAGACAGTCTGGGTTTGGATGGACAAACTGTGATTCTGAGTAAAACCCTCTTCTCTGAGGCTGGCTCCTCACTTTAGTTAAGGGCTGTGAAGGAGAAAATGCCTTATGGATGAAGAGGACCAGGTCCATACCTGGCACGCCTTCCACGCCCCTTTATCATGAAGCATTGTGAGCTTGGGCTTCTCATTCAAGAACCCTCCCCTGGAACATTCTGGAGTGGGGCTTGGAGATGCTGCAGCACAGCCCCTGTCACTGCAGAGTCATCGCAGGGGCCTCCCCAGCTGGGCCGACAGAGCCAGGCACAGCTCCAGCCCACGAAGCACTGTTTTCACAACCAGGGGCCCCTCCCCTCTTCCCCTTGACCTTGGAGTGCAGCCCCCAGGGCATCTCCTCACAGGCCCAGTCTTCCCACCGAGGCCCATCTCTCCTCACCGCAGGCCTCTCCGCACACCCACTCGGATATGCGCTAATGCCATTATCTTCCCGAAATTAAAATCAAGCCTCAACCTATAATGTTTCGTGGAGAGGGAATTGGGGTTATATATTCCTGCGTCGAGCGATATTCTATTTCAGTCATAGCATTTAATTATGATTGGTATGTTAGTGCCCACCGGAGCATAACAAATTGTCATTATGTTATTCTGCTGAGTCTAATTTAATTGGCAAGTTGTCACAAAAGCAATTATCCATCGTTTATTTTGTTGCCATAACCACATCTAGAAGAGCACCTGCTGTCTGCGAGGGGAAATGCGCCACCGTCTCTCAGCCCTGGATCCAGGCCACTTATCTGACACAAAGGCATTGCTTCCCCTTCTGATTTAAAAATATGTTCCTCATTTCCTGCTGCGGTCTCATGAATCCTCCTGGGGAAGCCTCAAAGTGCCAGAGGAAATTCATAGCCTGGGAAGTGGCCTGGGGCCCACCTGAGGCTGGAGATCGGCCGCTCTGTTGGGGTGCCGGTTGGGGGCAGTGGGAGGAAGCCGCCCCGGGGAGGGTCTGGGACCCCGGGCTTTGCTCTGTCAGCTGTTTCTGCAGCCACTTCAGTGATGGATTTATAAACATTTGTTGCTCTTTCCTCCCAGGGCATGTGCTTGCTCCCTGGGAAGCAGGATCATCTGGCCATTTCACAGAGAGGCAGCCTGAGGCCCAAAGTCACGAGGGGAGTCTGGGGAGGGGCCGAGACTACAACGGAGATCTCCAGACTCCAAAGGTTTTTCCCATTCTCTGGATCAAGCACATGCAGGCAAAACCAAGGTACTTTTGGGCCTGACACAGTCCCAGGCTGTGGCTCTGGTGCAGTTGGACAGTCATCTGCCCTCCAGGCTTCAAGGGCCCTATTTCACATGGACACACCAGAGATAGCAGCCGAGTGGGGTGTAAAGAGCAGAGGGCGAACAGAAGAGGGAAGGGAGAGCCACCAGAGCCTGAGACAGGAACGGCCCCCTTCCCGGGAGCCTCTGATTCTAAACTCTCTAGGGGGCCTTGGTGGCCCCACCCCTCCCTGGTGGCCTCCCCAGGCTTGAATGCTATCCCCACACCCAAGCCCAGGAAGACTTTTGTGGGTGAGGAAGCAGAGGCAAGTAAAGTTTGGTCTACGGGATGTTTTTTCTTCCCTAAAGCTGGGAGATAGTCATTCCTAAAGGAAGATGCAGCCTGCAGGTCTGTCCCTGTCCTGCGGATGGAAGTGGGTGGAAAAATGACTAAGCTTGTTCTTGCTTCCGCGGTGCTTTTATTAGCATAGTCAACAAAAGACTTGTTAAAAACAAAATCAAACCCCAAACACAACACCCAGTAGGTTGCAAAGGGGAAAAAAGAACCAGACCTTTAAATCAACTAGCTTCTCCCTCTGGGTCAGTCAGCTGCCATTCCCAGGCTACCTATTTGGGGACATTGGAAAATTACCAGCTTTCCAAACACAGGCAGATCATTCTTGTAACTCTTAAAAAAATCTTTTGTTGTCATTGCTGACTAAAAATAAGCTAAGGATGTGTCCAGTTCCTCCCTCCTGGACCAGCATTATCCCTAAGGAGTGTTTCTCATGGCTGCTGAGAAGTCACTCTTGCCACCGTAACAAAATGGCCAAGATCTCTGCTCAGTGTGGGAGGCCCCCCTGAGTCTCTGGGGCAAGAACTTATACAGTTGATATCAGAGCAGGAACAAGTTTAACATGCAGGTAGGAGGAGGCTGTGCATGAGGGCCCCGCTGGGTCCAGTTGTGGTAGAGGGTGGTGTTTAATTACAATTGGACGTGTAAATTAGCTCGAACTCTCTGGAAATTAAGTTGGTTAAAAATGGGTCAGGAGCCATAAAAAATGTCCATCATCTGACTCAGGAATTCTGCTTAGGATAAGCAAATTATTTCAAAACAGAAGAGAGATGTTTGCTCTGGTGTTATTTATAATAGCAAAAACAAAATCTGTGCAGAGGAACAAATGGACTTAGAGCAAGTGGCTGTGAGCCCAGGGGTGTTGTTGATAGAGTTTGCTTTGTGTTTTCTGGGAGGGGCAGAAGTCAGGCGTCAGGAGGAATTCTTTATGCAGTTGCATTAAGTAAGTATTTTTGGGGCACCACAGAAAACAGAGCCAGGTTATGTGTGTATGTAAATACAGATAAGACATGGTCCCTCTCGAGTTGGTTTCCTATTGCTGCTGCAACAAATTATCTCCAACTTAGTGGCTTCAGCAATACGTATTTTTTATCTTACAGTTCTGGAGCGGGAAGTCTGGGATGGGTCTCACTGAGTAGAATCAAGATGTCGGTAGGGCTGCGTTTTTTTCTGGGAGCGCTAGGGAGTGTTGGTTTCCTTTCCTTTTCCACCTTAGGGAGCCTGCCCTCCTTCCTCCACCCTCAAAGCCGGCAACAGTGGGCTGAATCCTTCTCACCTGGTGTCTCTCTGACCTTCTTCCGTGGTCCCAGCTCCTTCTGACCCTCCTCTCCTGCCTCCCTGGACCTCTTCTAAGGACTCCTGTGATAATCCAGGCTGTTCTCCCTGTTTCAAGGTCAGCGGATGAGCAGCCTTAATTCCATCGGCCGCCTCAATTCGCCTTTGCCAGGTGATGCACCATATTCATAGGTTTGGGGTCTAGGACAGGGACATCTTTTGGTGGGGGGGCCATTATTCTGCAAACCACGGTCCAAACCAGGAGCTTACCATTTAGTGAGAGAGACATGTGACCACATCTTTAGAGTACATGGCAGAGAGCCATGTACAGCCAGCAAGACTCGGGGAGGCGGCATGCGTATTCATAATAATCCAGAAATTCCTTTCTGGGAAGCTAGATACTATCCTACTTGTCTTCCTCCTCCTCCCAGCACAAACTCTCTGCCCTGGTCACTTTAGCGTCTGCACTGTTTCATAATCACCAAGTGCACTTTCCCAGTTTACACCTTTGCCCATTGCTGCCCCTACCTGGTGGCCCTTGTTTCTTCTTACTCCCTACCCCAATCACCCCAACCCGTCAAAATCCAGAAAAGTGCCAGGTCCTCCCTGACTCTTCCCTGCACCCTCTCATCCCAGCCCAGGGCTTCTAAAACACTTATAGTCTCAATGACACAATGTTCCACCTAGGTGTGATCACTTTCATGTGCTATTATCTCAATTTTAGTGCGTTCTTATGTCTCAGCTAGATTTCAGTCACTCTGAGATCAGGGATCATGTGTTATAATTCTTCTGTCACTCGCATAGCACCTGGAATGGTGGTAGTGAAGAAAATTTGCTAAATTTGTTCAAGCCATTCTTTGAACAGATGGAGCACTCACAAAGGTACCGGACCCTGGGGATGGACATGAGCTCCAAAGGGAGTCCTGCTGTAAAGGGGCACTCAGTCTAGAGGGGGAGATTGACGGGTTATGAGGTGGTCCGCCAAGAGCTGGAACAGAATCACACATAGGAGGGGCTTCTGGGTCAGCTTGTGGGTGGATCAAGGAAGGCTTTTCAGAGGAGGTGATGTCTGGGTGGAGTTTTGAAGGATGAGTAGGAGTGAGCTAGATAAAGGGATCTGGAAAAAGGGTCCTATTCTAAGAGAAGGAGGAATATTTAAAGCAGAACAGAAATTGATTGAATTCTGGAAAAACTACTCATCTCTCTGTCTCTACCAGATGTGAGTATTATAGATGCTAAATGTTGTCCAGCTTGGTTTCCCCAGCCTCCCAGCACAGGCTCACCGCTCTGGTCACTTGAGTCTCCTATCTGGTCTGTAGTCATGACATGCTTTTTCCTAGTCCCACACCTTTGCCCGTGAGCTTGGAAAAAATGGAAAAAGCTGACATTCACAAGTGAAACTGACAAGGAAGGGACAAAAATAATCCTCTCACTAAGTCAAAAGGCTAATAATAATACCTATGACAGACAATAAATAATATCCTTAATACATACCTGATAAGGTAAAGACAAAACTTAAAAAAAATGGACAAAGGACGGGAGCAAGCATTTTACAGATGAGAGAACACCAATGGCTGATAAACATTTGAAAATATGCTCCACTTGTAGTTGGGGAAATGTACAAGATTGTTACTATATTTATAGTAACGAAACCTGGATAAAATCAGAATTGTCCGTCAATAGGTGAATGTTGAATAAATTATAGTATTATAGAAAATTATAGGACAGACTAGTATAGAATATTATGGAGGTAGTGAAGAATGAATTAGATCCATATATTTGACCTGGAGGAATCCCCATGATACCGTGATATAAGGTTAAGCGGCAGGAACAGTGAGTGTTACAGCCTGTGGGGGAGTTGGGGAGACAATGGGGAATGGCTGTGTCTGTTTAAATCATCTCCAGGAAAGGTATGGAAGCCTCCTTACAACGAGCACATACTCTTTTCGTAATTGCAAATATTAATAACATTTTTTTTTTAAGTACTGAGGAGAGAGTTCAGCAGGGTCTCTGTTAAGGGGGTGAGGAATGATTCATGCAGGCAGGTTCCTGAGTGCGGGCCTGTTTGTTCCTCCTTGGCTTCTCTTCTATTCAAATGAGCTAATTTAACAAAAGTGAGATAGCTTTCATTTCCTTGGTTAAGTGCGTTTAGATCCTGGGATTAAAAACAGCATCATTTACATATGTAGTGACCCTCTCTTTGTACCAGTGAACTCCAATGATAAATTAATTAGAACCATTCAGTCCCAGCCCCGCTTCCCTGAGGATGCCTTCCTTTGAGTGCACACATCTGTCTGAAGTAGGCTCTGGACAATGTGTATTGCTAACTCGTCTACCCCTGGGTAGCAGGGTGAGCCCAGCGTCAGCTCAGGTACCTCTGAAGTTGTTTGAGCACTTTCCTCAGGTCTCCAAGGCTAAACTCGTTAAATCTCTGTCCCAATTGATCAAGGAGAATGCCATTTGCATCTCAGCTCCCTGCTTCTTAGTAAAGCCGGCAGAAGCCCTTTCTTGTGAATCTGAGCTACTCCGGAGGTCACTGGCCTACAGTCACCATGGCAACTCCCTTCAGTGTACCACAGAGAGGGTTAAGGAAAAGAGTCAGAAACTTATCAGGGGGCCCCAGGAGAAAGCCACTTTCACTGAGAGGGATTTCAGTCTCAATTATTGGGTTGCTACACCGGGCACTGCTTTATATAGGATACATTTTTTCCCTAAAAGTTGCTCTAGGTCAATTTTTTGGTAAAATTTTGTAATTTATTTTAAACACACAAGTGGAATTCCCTATATTTAGAACTCCACTGTGAATTCTTCTATAAAGGGAATAAAACCCCCTACGATTCTTTTAGTACAAGCATAGCTGTCAGATGTCAAGTTGTTTTGAAGTTCAGCACACCAGTTTTTTGGGTTTTGTAAGGTGGGGGTTAGTAGTGTGGGTGAGAGCTGGTTGGGGGGAACTTACTTCGAGTAATGCTTTGGGTGGCATTTGCATGCTGTCTTCGGTTGGGTTCTACTAAAAGAAGACCCTGAGCCACAGATTTGGGTGCAAGTGATTTATAAAGGGACTGCTCTCAGGAGAAATCTGTAGGGGAACAGGAGAAGCAGAATAGGAAAGGGGAGGAAACCAAGTGAAAGTCAGATTTCGGGTCCCAAACTCAGCCTGATCCCATGGGGAACTCAGAGCTTACCACCTTGAATCAAAAGAGCGAGCTTTTATTTATTTTTTTAATTTTTTTTTTAAATTTATGTATTTAATTGGGCTTCCCTGGTGGCGCAGTGGTTGAGAGTCCGCCTGCCGATGCAGGGGACACGGGTTCGTGCCCTGGTCTGGGAGGATCCCACATGCCGCGGAGCGGCTAGGCCTGTGAGCCATGACCACTGAGCCTGCACGTCCGGAGCCTGTGCTCCGCAACGGGAGAGGCCACAACAGTGAGAGGCCCGCGTACCGCAAAAAAAAAAAAAAAAAATTATGTATTTAATTTATTTATTTTTGGCTGCATTGGGTCTTCGTGGCTGTGCGTGGGCTTTTCTCTAGTTGCGGCGAGCAGGGGCTACTCTTTGTTGAGGTGCACAGGCTCTAGGCGCACAGGCTTCAGTAGCTGTGGCACGTGGGTTCAGTAGTTGTGGCTTGTGGGCTGTAGAGCACAGGCTCAGTAGTTGTGGTGCACGGGCTTAGTTGCTCCGTGGCGTATGGGATCTTCCTGGAGCAGGGCTTGAACCCGTTGTCCCCTCCATTGGCAGGCAGATTCTTAACCACTGCGCCACCAGGGAAGCCCAAGAGCTGGACTTTTATGTTCTCTGATCAGTTAGCTATTGGCTAGAGGCTGCCCAGGGGAAAATGTAAAATTCCCAGAATGAAGTTGCTTTAGTGCCCAAGGTCAATCTTCTGAAATTCATCAGTGCAAGCCGTTTGCAGCAAAGTACACAGAGGGGGCTGTGGGCATGCAGACCTGGTGAAAGGTATCGGTTTCAATGGAGTCCGTAACAGATGCCAACAAGTATGGTTCGCAAATGGCTCTCTCAGGGCACAACCTTAACAAAAAAATCAGTGAAATGAATTAGCTTCCCACAACAAGGTATTTAGAATGGTGTTGGAGAAACAAGGTGATAGTATACTTGGGTGGGCGCAGTGTTGGTTGAAGAAACATTTCAGAAGAGTATGGAATGAATGGCTGTTAGTTGGAGGACTAGCTCTAGGGGCAGACCGCAGGGCTCCACCTGGAGCCTGTGTTGTGAAACGTATCTACATTTTAGAGGCAAATGGTGAGCTTATCCAAGTAAATCTGTGGGTTACCCTAAACTGAGAGGAAAGGCAATAGAACAAAGGGAAAAGAGTTGGAAAGGACATTCCAATGAATGGATAGCTATAAGATTAAAATCAAAGAGATTAATGTAAATGTAATGTGAAGTAAATTTCATTATGGTCATCCATATGGAATATTATACAGCTGCTAAAAATAACATTGAAGAATAATAATGATATAGAAAAATGTTCATGATTATTTGGTTATAAAAAGATATTACCATATTCATGGAAAATGTATTGAAAAATGTTCTAAAATGATCATGTTGCTTTATCTCTCTAGACGTGGGGTTATGCTTGATTTTGATTCTTCTCTGTTTTTACTCAGTTCTATGACTATTTATTTAAAAATTGGAATTTATGAAAATGTGACAACTATTTTTGGTTATTGTTTTTCATTTTTTGCTTTAGCTGTATGGGGAAAACATGGTTTAAAAACAGAAGACATTAACAATTCTAAATCTGAAGGCATCTAATAACAGTTTCAAAATATACGAACCAAAGACTTACAGAACTAATAATTAGTAATGATAAGTAGTTGATAGAAAAAATAGGAAATCAGTAACGCTCTAGAAACTTGAGCAACACTGCCAACCACTGTCAATTCATATTTATAGAACACTGTCCTGAACAATGGCAGAATGCATCATCTTTTCAGGTGCACAGGGATCTTCACCAAGATAGACCATATACTGGGCCATAAATAAGAATCAATAACCTTAAAGGGATTGACATGATGTAGAATGTGTTCTCTGACCACAGTGGAATTAAAATAGATTTCAATAATACAGAGATATCTAAAATATCACCCCAATATTTGATAATTAAACAACAACTAGATAATTTTTAGGTCAAAGAAGAAATCACGTATATTTTGAAGTGAATGATAATGAAAGCAATGTAGAATATCTGGAATGCAATTGTAACAAAGCTTAGAGAAAAACTTAGAGCTTTAAAGGCTTATATTTGAAAAGAAGAAAGGTTTAAAATGAATGATTTAAGTCTCCACTTTAAGAAGAAGAAAAAGAAAAGCAAAATAAACTCAAAATAAGTGGAAGGAAGAAATTATAAAGATGAGTGCAGAAATATGCAATAGAAAATAAATGGTAGAGAAAATGAATGGAAATAAAAGCTATTTCAAAAAATAATGAATAAAAGTGGTAAACCTCTAGCTAGAATGATCAAGAAAAAAACTGAGAAGACACAAGTTACTGATACCAAGAATGAAAGAGGGGACATCACTATACAGCCTAGAGACAGTAAAGGATAAAAAGGAAATAATATAAACAGATTTACACCAAGAAATTCAACAACAAAAGAAAGATTTACAAGCTTCTTTAAAGACGCAAATTACCAAAACTGACTCAAAAAGAAGTAGAAAATCCAAATAACCTTATTTCTATTAAAGAAATTTAAGTTATAATTTGAGAAACCTTTCTATAAAGAAAACTCAAGGCCCACATGGCTTAATTGGTGAATTATATCAAACAGTAGGGAAGAAATAATACCAATGTTATACAATTTTCCCCCAAAATAGAGAAGACTTCATAACTCATAAAGATAGCACCTGATACCCAAACCAAAGACATTACAAGGAAAGAAAACTATAGAACAGTATCCCTCATGAATATTGACGCAAAAATTCTTAACAAAACAAAAACGTTAAGAAATCAAACCCAGAAACATATAAAAAGGATAAAAAGGATAATACATCACGACCTACTGGGGTTTATCCCAGGGACTCATGGTTGGTTTAACATTTTAAAATCAATTAATGTAATTAACCTTATTAACAGAGTAAAGGAGAAAAACTATACAATCATC